>NC_051852.1:85714251-86017282 GCF_905115235.1 Hermetia illucens | reverse complement strand
GATCGTCGAAACATTTCAATAACTCCGTCAACCTCCATCTTACCAGAACTTCCTTCGTGATTCGCCGTACACTCAGTCTGATGATCCTCGTACCATTCTAAATATTCATCTTTATTTTCTTTACTTTTTCTTCTTGTGCTGCTTTACGAAATAAAACTTTAGCAACACTTTTAACAGCAATATGTATTGTATCAAGGATACTGTAGTATCCGCTCTTACTTAACCCTGGTCCCAAATCCATCATGGCACAAAAAATGTTTATACCCGATAAACCAACACCGTGTAGTCGCATAACAAAAGTAAGACGTCTGTTGACCTCAAACGCATTCCTCACTTTTGGGCAAGAATTAATAGTAGTGAATTCATTGCACTTACACTTTATACACAAGTTAAATCCCAATCCAACTTGAGATTTTTTAAGAAATTTTATATCAGTCTTGCAAGCTTTACAAATCAGAACACTTTCTAAAGCACTGAATACTAAAGTAAAACTTAAAAGAGCGTAAGTTGAGCTCTCATCAATGGCTACTTCAATATCTTCTTCATTTTTTAATTTTTCAGCAGACTTGCTCACACATGTTACATCTTTTTCAGCAGTGTATCTATTACCGTGAAATTTTCGCTTGATGCCTGGATCTCCAGGACTTTTCGTACCACGTTTTTTTCCTTTCCTATCCATCTTAGATGCTTACGTGTCAACGCACGATCAAATACTAACGAGTACTGTGAATTTTGAGTTGAATATACTTTAAAGTAAAGATATATTATATAAATATATATATATATATATATATGCCTGGCGTACCAGGTTTATCCTCACCTGAGTTGCAAACGCAGAGCTGCATGTGACCAGGCGCGTGTCATGGGTTGCGGATAATGACATGACCCACCGGGTCAGCTACGAATATCGCAAGTTAATCTTGTAAATAAGTAGCCGCGGACAAGCAGAACGTTTCCCTTTGTGTTCGTCCTCCCTTACCGATTCTTCCCGTTCAGGGGGAGTAAACCTCCTTAACAAATCCGTAATCCGGGGTGAAGGGATCGACGCGCCTATCGGATGAATTGCAGTGACGTTACACTGTATTTCAGCGGCTCCCCTCCAAATACCTTCCCTACCTTTGGAGGTAACCATGGGGCATTGCAACATTGGGGCTCTGTTGCAGGGCTGACTGGTTCCCCATTACTCGTGGGAATAAAATTGGGGACTTTGGTTTAAATTCTTTAAATGGGACCCCAGGGACACGAAGACAGTACCCAACACGGTTAAGGGTCGTTCAACAACATCAGAGCGGCTCTTCGCCCTTGGATGTTTTGGCGGTTATGCCGTCAACCACCAGGGACGGGAGACCTAGGCGTCGTATGGTTTGGACGAACCAACTCAACGAATTTATCGTCCGCGCCTATTACCGTGTCACGGATTTGGAACGGAATCCATCAGGGTACAGACATCGACTACATGACGCGTTCATAACCCGATTTCCGGAGCTAAGTCATGTTCCGGAACAGAACGTCGTCAACCAGTACCGAGTGATTGTGAATAACAACCGAGTTGCCTTACCAACTAGGCAACAAATCTTCCAAGAGGTTTCACTTGAGCTCGGGCTGGAGTCATCAAATTACCGGACTAGTCAAAGGAGTAACACAAGTACTCCACCTGTAAGGCACTCCATGAATCCAGTAGTCAGGAGAAGCTTAGTAACTGGGGATGTCGACCCAATTTATAATGAGGCTTTGACCGCATTCCAGGTCGCATTCACAGAGTATGCTGAGATTCTCCCAGACGCTAGGCCAAGGATCCCAAAACTGAAGTTTACTTCGGCAACTACTAACATCATTGCTGCCGTTGACAGAATTTTGGCTGATCGTTTGGCTAGCGAGATTACTGCTACAGAGGTTCACAGCCTGATCTACGTTGCAGCTGCCACGGTTATTCGTCTCCATAACCAACATCTTAGAGCGAATAACAGAGGTATGCGCAGAAGGACTTTACCGTTCTGGGTGTTTCGACTCAACAAAAGAGTCGAAAAGTTGAGAAAGGAGATTGGTCGTGTGACGCAAGCACTCCTTGGAAATCCATCACCAAGAGTGCACAGATGCGTTGCAAACATCATTGGAAACTACCATCTGTCCAATGATATGCCAATCGAAGAAATCCTCGAGGTGCTGAAGCAGAAACTTGCGGTATGCTCCAATCGCATCCGTAGGTATCAGAAAAGCTTTCAGCGAAGGACAGACAACACCTTGTTCTTCCAGAACCAACGAGGATTCTACAAAAATCTCATCAACTCAGGTAGGGACAGTAACCTCAATCTGGATCAGGCAGAAGACTTCTGGAGAAGTGTTTGGAGCGAATCCAGTCGTTGCAATTTAGAAGCAGCGTGGCTCCCACACCTTATGCGTTCATGCGAGGCCCTCCCCGAAATGACCATGCCTGACGTAACTGAAGTCGATGTTAAAGCAGTCCTTGACAAGGCAGGTAACTGGAAGGCGCCAGGAGTTGACAAAATTCACAACTTCTGGCTGAAGCGATTCAAGAGCACTCACAGGATATTGGCAAATCAATTTAATCAGATGATTGCCGATCCTGATTTAGTTCCACCATTTTTCACCAAGGGGATAACTTTCCTCATCCCCAAGGAACAGGGTGTCTCTTGCCCTTCAAAATGTCGACCAATTACTTGTCTTCCTACCATCTACAAGGTCTTCACTTCAGTTCTGTGCGCGAACATCTCAAAACATCTTGATGTTCATAAATTGATAGCTGAGGAGCAAAAAGGATGCGCAAAAGGCTCCCGAGGCTGCAAAGAACAGCTTATAATCGATACGGTAGCTGTAAAGCAGGCTGTCCACCAAAAACGAAACATCTCGACAGCCTACATCGATTATAAATCAGCCTTTGACTCCATATCACATTCGTGGTTACTACCAGTGTTACGCTTGTATAAAATCAACCCGAATGTTGTTCTTCTTCTGAGAACAGTAATGAAGCATTGGAGCACGAAGCTATCGGTATCTTCGCAAACATCAGGAGAGATACCAATCAGGCGTGGCATTTTCCAAGGCGACTCTCTAAGCCCACTGTGGTTTTGTTTGGCTTTGAATCCGCTATCCCATCTTTTGCATGAAAGCAAATACGGGTTCCAAGTCAAGCATGGCATATTGTCGAAATGTACATTAAGCCATTTAATGTACATTGACGACATCAAATTGTATGCCAAAGACGAGAACCAACTTCGCTCCTTGCTGGACATCACCATCCAGTTCAGCAGGGATATCGGCATGCAGTTGGGTTTGGAGAAATGTCGCATAAAAACAATTGTTCGGGGAAAACACACCGACAACGAAGGATACAGCCAAAATAACATCCGAATTGAGGGCATGGATTCGGACGACGTCTACAAATACCTCGGCATATTGCAAGCAACAACACCTGCTGTGGCAATAATTAAATCTAAGTTGTTGGGGGAATTTGAGCGGCGTCTGGATCTTGTCCTTAAAACTGAGCTGTACGGGAAAAATAAAATCATGGCAATCAACACCTTTGCCATTCCCGTCCTTCTATACACTTTCGGTGTGATACAGTGGAGTAATACTGATTTAGAATCTGTCAATAGACGGGTAAGGGTAGTTCTTGCAAACAATAACATGCACAATAGAGCTGCCGAAAAATTGAGGATCACTATCCCACGTCATCAGGGAGGAAGGGGGGTACTTGATTTAAAAACGTTGCACTACAATCAAGTGCATTCTCTTCGTGAGTTTTTCTATGAGAAACAATCCTCTAGCCAAATACATCAGGCTACCGTCATGGCAGATAATAAATTATCTCCTTTGAACTTGAGAAGCAGAGAATGGGATCCCATGTCGAATGTTACTTCAGTCCAACAGAAGATCGACATGTGGAAAGAAAAACCCATTCACGGAGGTCATATAAAAAATTTGTTGTTGTCAGGCATTGACATCGAAGCCTCCAACAAATGGTTGACAAATGGTGTACTTTTCTATGAGACCGAAGCATTCCTAACTTCAATTCAGGATGCTTCGCTCCCAACAAAAAATTATAAACGGTACATTCTTCACGACTCCTCAATCACCAACTCCAGTTGTAGGTTATGCAACTGTGAAGAGGAGACCATCCAGCACATAACATCTGCGTGCAGGATGTTGAGCGGTACCGAGTACACCAATCGTCATAACTCCGTCTGCAAGATTCTCCATCAAAACCTTGCGTTGAAGTATAACTTAGTGGCAACCTACCATCCTTACTATAAGTATACTCCGCAGAGAATCTTGGAAAATGATCGGGTCAAATTACTGTGGGACCACACTATTGCCACCGACCACAGTGTTAATCATAACAGACCCGATCTAGTTCTGCTTCTGAAGGAAGAACGAGCGTGCTTTATAATCGATGTAGCCGTACCGTTGGACCGGAACACTGTTGAAAAACAGCACGAAAAAATCCGGAACTACGGCCCCTTGGCAGATGATATGAAGCAGACTTGGAGACTACAAAAGATCCAAGTAGTCCCAGTAATAATTTCAGCGACGGGATTAGTCCCGCAGAACTTACATAAAGCGCTGAAAACGCTCGATCTTAGGGCTGGACTATACATGGAGATGCAAAAAGCAGTTATCCTTGCAACCTGTGCTATAGTCCGAAGAGTCCTGTCCGGTAACAATCTGACCTAATGGGTTTCAGTCTTGATCCGCACTGTCTTCAATATAAGATCCATGTCTCTGTAGTGTAGGACCTCCGCGTCATTGGCTGAAGTGTTTGCGACAATCGAGATGTAGCAATACATTTTCGCATGGTCGCACACACTTTGCGTTAAAACGCATCATCGCTGTGATGCGGGCCTTTGGATGTTGCCTTCAGCCCATCCTTAGGTTGGTCGCCCCTCGGTCCGGTTGGGCGGGAAGAGGGTCCGTGGGCTTTTTGAACTATATAGAATAACAGAGTCAACCCAGGTATAAAAATGCGCGCAAACAAAAGAAGGGTCCAAGCGGTTGCAGCTGTGGGTCAACTTGAAAGGTTGGACTCCGAGGCGCTCTAGGAAACTCGTTATAACTCCCGAAATATTTCGAATTTCTGTCTGAAATTTTCACAGTATATTCTCAAGACATTGCACTTTCAAATTAAGCAAAAAAAAAATTTTCGATTTTTTGAACTCCAGTTACCAGACTACCACCTTAAACAAATTAAAGGCTTGTGTGCTTGAACCATATTGAAATTTTATTGCATTTGAACACTTATTATATACACAATTTTTGCTTACAGGTAAAATTCTTAATAGACTAAAAAACCGTAGGTACGAATATTACAAAAAAAAACGCTATGTCAACCAATTTCTCATTCAATGTATTTTTAGCTGATTTTGTTCAATACATTTTTAACGCGAGTTCTTTACCATCGTTGTTGACAATCGAAACTAATACCTTGCATGCAATTATTGCGAGTTAATATTATATTCTAGATAAAGTATGTGTTATATTTCTTAAAAAGACTTATTCTGATTATATTCTAAACATTCTGCCCAGCCAAGAACCACTGGTTCTTCTATTTATCGTGGTTGTACCACTGGACCGTGGATTCAGGAGATGTTCTGGGTGATGAAGTTGACTGAAAGCTTTGTGACTTGCAGAATTTCCAAAGGAGCGCCGTGATGATGATGCTGGTAATCGGGAACCTGAAACCGAGCCCGGACCCTAATACGATGGTCTGATGCCTAAGATGGTGCCAAGTAGTAGTTGGGCTTCTTGATGTTGAGTCTCCTCAATGAAGTTGTCGTCTCGTTCGAGAATTGTCTTTGATGGTACGTACACAACTGTCGTGTTGATTGTGTCAAGTCGTTGGATGATGACGGGTTTCACGTAGGTGTACTGGACCATGGCGTTGTTGATATCGGTGGGAGTGGTTCGAAGAATAACTGTAGAACTCTTCAGACTACAACTTGGGTCCATTTCTAAGATGCCTACGCCTTCGAGTTGTAGGTCTTGTCTTTGTCCCTTGCAAGTGAGGACGACAGGATTCGTGGTGGAAGCAAGAAACAGCCAAGTGTTGGGTCGTATTAACTGTTTCCACAACATGTTCTTCACATGAATGATGTGCTGCGGGCATGGTGTCTTGTTGAATCTGTTGTAGATCTCGTCCAAGATGCAATTCGGGTGGTCATCGATGCTCGACAATATGGTGACTGAACAATGAAATTCAGTTACTTGCTGTTTTTTGCATTGGTTAAATTGTTCCGGAGTCAGCGTGAAGTACGTTTGGTCGTCATACCTCACTCCGAGATAATTTTGAGCGATATCGGGAACTGAAAATTTTCCATTCCCTAAATTGTGTGGAATTCCGGTGAAATGCTTGAGCTCGAATTTCTTTCGTTCAACGATGTGGAACCAGCCGGAGATCGTAATTCCGTTTCCCTGGGTAGAAATGCCAGGTTTGCCTACTTCGTGTGAAACTATGATCAGTTCACCTCCTAGCTTTTCTTGCATCCGAGAGAGGGTAGTCACTATGGTTAATGCTGGTAGTATTTCCGAAAAGCTTCCTGTTCCTGATTTAATTTTGTAAATCGCTTCATAATGCTTCTGAGTGTGCTCCAGCCCAGTGAATGCTGCTTGATACGCTGCCAAGAGTTGAATATTGATTCTGTTGTGATTGGTGTACCAGGTGGCCATTTCTGCCATTGTCTTATAGGCGTGATCTACTTTCCTAGCGATGAAGTGTAATTTAGTGGTAAGAGCTTGCCGTGTCTCTTTCACAAGTGCGGTAGTGCTTAACAACAGGTTGCCGTGGTGTTCCAAAGTCTTGATGACCTGCCTTTGATTTTCATCCAGTTTGTCGATGTCTGCGTAGACTTCGTCGTTCACTCCGAAGATTCCTTGCAGTAGATTTCCTAGGAGACCGCGTTGACTCCTCACTGTAACCCATGGACTGATAGCGTCTATTGTTATGTTGACTTCATGTTCAAGTTGAGTCACAAGCTCCGCACACCGTATATCTGGGTGTAATCGTAGGAATTCTTTACAGATATTGGACATATTCTGACATATCTGTCGAGTTTGCTCTAGGTCAGACATGATCTCTTCACTAGAGATATTGACGTCTAACCGGAATTGTCCCTTTATTAGTCGGACCTGACCCAAATGATCGACATATATCCCTGGTGCAGAGTGCTTGATGGTATGGTTGCTTTTTGCCCCTGTGACACAAACTAATAAAGCGATTAAATTTATCATCAGTTTGGACATTTTTGATGTCTTTCCCCCAGACCGGGATTCTTGTTTCCTTTTCTGCCGATTTGGGTGGATACCAATGTCAGCTATCGTTGGCTCTACTGTACATTCATTGTTTGGCAAAGGACAAATCTTCGAAATAGGTCGTTTGATTATGTTATTTTCGGTCTTCAGCGTGACTACTCTAGTTAGTCCATCATTTCCAGGATGAACTGCCACAATTCTTCCTAGAGGCCATCGGCCAGACGGTTGATTTTCGCATTTAATGAGGACTAGATCATCCACGTTTATTTTTCGATTCTCACTAAACCACTTTGCTCGTTGCTGCAACTGTGTCAAATACTCCAAACTCCATCGATGCCAGAACTGTTGTTTGAGCCTTTGTACTAGTTGCCACTTTTTTGTAACATTGTCTTCTGTATTTCCATCCGGCAGTTCAAACAGATGTTCCCCCGTCAAGAAGTGTCCAGGAGTCAAAGCGGTAAGGTCATGTGGATCAGTGCTCAATGGTGTCAAGGGCCTCGAGTTCATACATGCTTCGATCTGTGCTAGCAGCGTGAACATTTCTTCCACGTTTAACAAGTGCGCACCGATGGTTTTGATCAAATGGCGCTTCATACTTTTGACTGCTGCCTCCCAGATCCCTCCAAAGTGAGGACTTCCCGGTGGAATAAACTTCCAGTTGATGTTGTTTACAGCTAATTTTCCTTGTGCTTCCTCAATCATCTTTCGTGCCGTCTCACGCAACAGTTTGTCAGCCCCTACAAAATTGGTGCCGTTGTCGCTTATCAAGGTGTGACACATACCTCTCCTTGCAATGAACCGTCTGATTGCTGCAATGCATGTTTTCGCTGTTAGATCGCTAGCGAGCTCAAGATGTACAGCCTTTGTAGATAGACATACGAACACAACTATGTATGCTTTGGTGGTCTTGGTCCCTCTACCGTTACTCCATTTAATTGTGATTGGCCCAGCGTAATCAATTCCTGTCCGAGCAAAAGGTTTTCCTGGCCGTACTCGTTCCTGAGGCAGTATTCCCATCAGTTGTTGACTCGGTTTGGCGTTCATTCTGAAACAATGGGTACATTTCCTTGCGAATTGTTTCACGGCCGTAAGCCCGTCAATGATCCAGTACTTCGTACGAATCGTCGAGTGTACTAGCTGAGCGGGACCATGCAGCATTAGATGATGGTAATGTTTTATGACCAGATTAGCCATATGTCCTCGGGGTAGTAGTATAGGGTGTTTTGTATCGAAATTTGCAGCACTCTGCTGTATCCTTCCACCAACCCGCAATATCTGGTCTGAATCGAGGAACGGTGTTAACCTAATCAGCGAACTAGTCTTGGCCAAGGGTTTGTTGGTGTTGAGTAGACTGATATCGTCTGCAAATGCGAATCATCCTAATGAGAGCGGTTTCCGCTTGTCGGAGCTCATCTGACTTTAAAAATGGGTTGTGAGAGTTAGACCTCCATCTTCTGCAGTAAGCGATGACTATTACGAGTTTCGTGAATGATGAGAATCGTTGCGTTAAATTCTCCTTTCCTTCTGCCTTAATAGTTGTGAAGCATGCTGCCTTTTGTCGTACTTCTAAATTGGTGACTGCTTTGTTGCATATGAATCTGGATTTCGGCCATTTGTCTTGATGTTCCTTTAACCAGTCTGGGCCGTTCCACCACTGTACATGATTTTTTAAAAAGTTAGGGAAAATTCCAGGGGATGCGAGATCTGCCGCGTTTGCTTTGCTATTTATATGTCGCCATTGTTTGGAATCGGAGGAGGAATGAATGTGGCTGACTCTATTGGCGATAAACACTTTCCATTTAGCTGCTGGACTTTGGAGCCATTGTAGTACGATCATCGAATCTGTCCAATAATAGGGAATGACATGCTCCCAATCATGGGCTTCTAACGTAGTTGACATCAGGTCGCACAAGAGCGCAGCGCTGCACAGCTCCAACCGTGGAATCGATTGGACCTTTAACGGTGCGACTTTGGACTTCGACGTTATGAGTTGAACAGTTGTGGAACCGTCACGTTCCTCAATGCGTACATAGATGACTGCCGCATATGCTGCTTCTGAGGCGCCACAAAATCCATGGACTTGAATAGTTACAGTATCACTACAGTGTAGCCACCTTGGAATAGTAATTTCCTGGAGAACCGGCAATTGTAAACCGCCATTTCGCATCAAGTTCTTCTGTGATTGGTTCATCCCAGGTTCTGTGTTGTAACCACAACTGCTGCATCATTATTTTCCCTACGACAATACACGGCTGCAACCATCCCATTGGATCGAATAATTTGGCTACCTCAGAAAGCAATTGTCGTTTCGTGAGCACAGTACCTGTGATCTCCTCTAAGGTAACCTTGAAGAAGAAGCAATCCCTTGCTGGATGCCATCGTAGTCCTAGAGTCTTGATGTGATCTTCCTTGTCGATGCTTAACGGTGGGTTCGCTTCTCTATCGGAAACAGGAATTGACTCCAACAGACTATCGTGATTTGCTGCCCATTTCCTTAATTTAAACCCTCCCTTTTGTAGCACTTTGATAAGGTCTTGCTGTAAGGTTTGCGCTTCCTTGATTGTATCTCCGCCTGTTAGGACATCATCCACATAAAAGTCTTCTTTAATGGCTCGACACGCTTTTGGATAGTGCATCCTTTCGTCATCCGATAGCTGATGCAAAGTGCGCATCGCCAAGTACGGGACGCTGGCCGTGCCATATGTAACTGTTGTTAACTTAAAATGTTTAATCGGTTCGGATGGATGACTTCGCCACAGGATTCGTTGATAGTCCTGATCCTGAGGATGTATACTTATCTGTCGGTACATCTTTTCTATGTCAGCTGCTATCACGTATCGATGCGTTCTCCATCTCATCAATACATGAGTGATGCTATTCTGAATGTTGGGACCGACGAGCAAGATATCGTTGAGTGACTTGCCTGTTGGTGTTGCTTGAGAGGCATTGAAAACGACTCGAAGCTTTGTGGTGGTACTGTCATCCTTGCGTACGGCATGGTGAGGCAAGTAATATGTCTGTTTTGTAAACTTATCTGCGACTGGCACTTCCACCATGTGGCCTAGCTCAAGGTATTCCTCCATGAATGCTACATATTGATTCCTTAAGTCATCGTCGTTGTTCAATCGTTTTTCCAATTGCGAGAAACGAATATACGCCTTTTGCTGCGAGTTGCACACGGTTTTTCCGGGATCCGCATTTTGCTTAAACGGGAGCCGAACAATGTATCTGCCAGACTCGTCCCTCCTGGTGGTCTGCTGATACCATTCCATAGCTGCCTGCTCGTCCCTTGTTACCGGCTGTTCGCTCGGTATCTCGTTGATTTCCCAAAACCTCTTGACCAGCCTATCCGTGCTGTCTTCAGTAGCGATAAATGTCAATATTCCCTCTTGATTGTTTCGAGCAGAAGTCAGACCGAGAAAAATCCAGCCAAATCTGGTATTCACTACACAAGGAGATCCCCTTTTGAACCCTGCTAACACGATCTCGTTGTAGATGTCTGCTCCAAGCAGAATGTCGATTCGCCCTGGAGTTCCGTATTGGGAATCAGCTAATTTTTTGACTGATAGTCCCGCTGGTAGCTTGACTGGGGTTTCGGTTGACGAATGCAAGTTCGTTATGGTCGGTAGTACTAAAGTTGACACATTGGTTGTGAAGTCTCCATACTTTGCCTTAATCACTAACTCCACACTGCCTCTGCTCTGCAGTCTTGTACCTGCTCCGACTCCGCATATATGTATCTTTGAGAATTGCCTTCGTAGACCAAGCAATTGAACCGCTGATTCCGTGATGAAACTCCTTTGCGACCCAGAATCTATTAAAGCTCTCAAAGTCACAAATTCACCCGAAACACTCTGTACATCAACTCGAGCGGTTCCGAGTAGTACTGTTTGATCCAGCGTTCCATCCCCAGCCAACAACGCTTGGGTAGTCGGGATGAACGGTTTAGCATCGACTGTCAATTGAAATGCTTGTGATTTCACTGTTATGTAGTAACGAATGGTGCTTCTTCGAACATGTCCGGCACCTGCCACTCGAGGGGCATTGGTTGACGCCATGTCCCTTCCTCAAGCAGTTAAAGCACAAGTTTTGTTTTCTTGCTTCATTTTTCCGTTGTTGCTCGTCCATCTCTCTGAACTTGTCGCACTGATTCACGTAGTGGTCCTTGGTGCAAATGCTGCATGCCTTTGTCGTTGTAGTCGTCAGTGAGTCAACCTTAGAAGTTTTCCGAGGAATATTCAACGCCTCGAGTGCCCTGAACCGACTCGTCAGGAACTCCAAAAACGATTTCAAGGTGGGTAACTCTGCGTTAGCACCCAGTGATGCCTCCCATAATCGTCGAGATTGTTGGTCCAATTTCTGAGTTGTTTCGAAAATGACCAATAAGTCCCAATGCTCAGTGTTGACGCCGATGCTATTCATATTAGCGATGAACTTTGCGGTGGCGTCCATTACTCGTTTGATAGAGGAATCAGAATCTTCCTTTGCCATTGGCAAGTTGTGGAACTTGTGCAAGTAATTCCATGCCATGGCTCGCTTGTTGTCATACCGTTCTCGCAGCATGTGCCTTGCTGCCTCGTAATTT
The DNA here is from genome assembly GCF_905115235.1 of Hermetia illucens. Lineage (NCBI taxonomy): Eukaryota > Metazoa > Arthropoda > Insecta > Diptera > Stratiomyidae > Hermetia > Hermetia illucens. Next base: position 86,005,434 of record NC_051852.1, on the reverse strand, counting down.
TCGTTGTTCACATCCAGATGTTGAATGACTCTTGCAGCATCACCTTGAACAGCGCAGACAGCGTCTCGTTGCAGTGAATTAACGAATTGAACATGCGCCACTGACTGTATTTCCCATCAAACTTCGGGATAGTCAATCTTTCCAATTGCACCCGGTTCGTCGCCCCTGAACCGCTGCTGTTCATATGTTGCGTGATTGGCTGGTATGCCGCCAAGCCCGACTTGAAACGAGTAAGCAAATCCAAATACGTTTCTTCGGCGCTCTCATACTCTTCCAAGTAGGACTTCTGTTTACTGGAATCTCCTGAAAGGTCATCCAGGACTGCTCCATGTCGTTCCTGGCAAGCCTGCCACAGTTCCTCCAGACGTTGTGTTCTGGCTTTGAAATAGCCGAGGGAATGCTTCTCCTTGCTGTCCTTCAAATGATTTCGGCTCAGGCTGTTCAGACTGGCGAAATTATCCCGCTGTACTAAGATCACCTCCTTGGTCATCTTGTGACGTCACGGATCTACAAGGATACTGACGGATGGGTACTTTTAAGCTCTCTAGCAGCGGAGTCTTGCCACTCTTTTGCACCAAATTGATTTGTTCAATTTACACGGTGGAAAATATTGAGCGCAAAGATTGCGGTAGAGAACAATTTCTCCAACTCGTTCAGTGTCCGGCTCGACGGACCAGACAATGTTGACTTTTCTAAAAAAATCAAACTGAATATGGCCAAGTGCTTAGGCAGTCTCACCTAAGCTTTAAACAAATTAAAGGCTTGAGTGCTTGAACCATATTGAAATTTTATTGCATTTGAACACTTATTATATACACAATTTTTGCTTACAGGTAAAATTCTTAATAGACTAAAAAACCGTAGGTACGAATATTACAAAAAAAAACGCTATGTCAACCAATTTCTCACGCAATGTATTTTTAGCTGATTTTATTCAATACATTTTTAACGCGAGTTCTTTACCATCGTTGTTGACAATCGAAACTAATACCTTGCATGCAATTATTGCGAGTTAATATTATACTCTAGATAAAGTATGTGTTATATTTCTTAAAAAGACTTATTCTGATTATATTCTAAACAAATACGTACTATCATTCCGGCATTCCGCCCTGTTTTATTGATTAGAACTAGCATTAGAATGGTTCGAACCACCATGTCTGAGTCAATTTCAGATCGCGACGACGTCTGTTTACTTTTAATGCGTATTATTCGTAAATTTCCCATAATTAAACCCATCATTTTTATATGACATTCGAAAACTTTACAAGCTTGCAAGTTTAAAGTAAGTGAAGACGATGACCTTTGTAATCGGAAAAGTATCCATTTATATAATATGTAGTTTCTGAAAATGATATCAAACCTGGGATTAACTGATTCGGGCAGTGGAAATTGTGATTTAATTGGACACATCTAGCTTTTTAACACTGTTGGCGAAAAACCCTATTTCATGGATCAATTTTCCTCAAAGGAGTAGTGCTATCCACAATTAAGATTTCTACAACCATAAACAGGACAACCTTTTGAAGGGATTCTTCAATGATAGCCCTAAAACAGGATAAACCGGGATTAATTTCCAATAAATAACCTGACACTATAAGGAAATCAAATCCTTGGATTGCAAAGTTGAAATATACTAAACAGACAAAATGTCTTGTTCCTCTTCTCCTATTTCTTTAGTATTTAGCTGAAGCGGAATGGGCTCGTGAAGATGGGGTTCATCATCTTTCTTTTTGATAAGTTTAGGCGAAGCCGATAGTCTTCATAATCAAAACCCTAGGTCATACCCGATTGATTTGGATATCCAGGTTTGCCTTAGTTAGTTAGTTCTTATCATCCAGGATACTTTTCTTGCAGCTACTCGGCAACGGATGCGATGCCATATCAATGGTGAATGTCCTGATTTCGCATATGAACATAGCATTTTATACTACTGATCTAGCATATTTTTGTCTGCCAAACTACAACGCAGCATTTCTTTCATGCCCTGCCAGCACTCGGTACAGCGGTGGACGATAGGGCAAACTCGCTCCGGTAAATTTTAAAATATTCCTTGATGCGATAGTCACATAGTTATCGAGTGCAACTTTATCGAGATTGCGAAGATACCTAAAATTATTTCATGATATAGTTGATCATTGGCTGAGAGCATCGAAGTATTCAAAACACACAGTTTTTTATCATAGTTATATTGTGGTCGGTCATCCAAAACTTTGTTTTCTTAAGATTTGATCATGTGCCATGCTGCATGAGATGATCATTCCACATATGGACGAGTTGCTCGAAATTAGCTTTGTTATGATAGGTTTCATTGCAGGCATCTCAGATCAAATTAGGCAATGTTGAAGAGTAATGCTTTTCAAAGTTTTCTTTTAGAAACTCCATAATTATAGACAAACCTGACGCGGTTAATGGTAATTTGAGGATAGATTGAAAAAAGAAACTTAAGCCTACAAGTGGGAGTACAGAAATCTCATATTAACTGTCGGTCTTGTCATAACAAATCATAATTTTTAGTAAAAATATAACTTCCTTGCTAACTATCAAGAATCGGACTGACATAATCGTTCGAAAGAGCGGCGAAAATTTTAAACTTCTCACGGAGATGCAGATGGGGCCTGCCAACCATTCCATTTGCATCTACCGAAGCATGATAAAATCATTATAGAAAATGCTTCCACTTCGATGTTAAAAAACAGGAAACAGTCTTCGATAGATAATGCACAACTCGGATGGTGCATCCACATCTAATCATAGAGTACCATATGTTTGCAAGCAGTAAAAAAGGTGAAGGAGAAAACTCTGGCAGGGTTTCAGGCTGTTTAAAAATGCCAAAACGCCAAGAATACAATTGCAGTCGATTTCCGATAAAATGGAAATAAATTGCTTTGTGGTAGCCCCGGCCACTGCGCAGTCACATCAAGAAGGGTCCAAATGAAAAAAGCCATAGTTGTTAGCACAGACTATCTGCATGCTCTACAGGCGTAGATGACAGAGGAATAGAACATTGAACATAAAATGGTATTCTAACTATTACAGTTAAATTGTGCACCACCTCCTCTCTAAAGGTTGCGGCATTTAAGAGAATCCAATGAATCGTCTATTAACAAATCCTTCGGACAACAAACCTTTACTTAAATAGACTAGCTCTGACTTATATGAAAGATATCAGGAATACTAGCAACGGTATCATTCTCTACTACAAAACTCTCAGAAATAAGTACCCTTGAAGACGAGACTCCGTTATAACTCTCTGACAATCTTTTTTAAAAGCAAGATCTCTGGGCACGCCTAGGAACAAGCGGAGTTCATTGTTTAGAAGTTAAGAACAACGATGTTCATTAGTTATAACACTTCCTTTATTTCATAAAAACAGTGGCACTGACAACTTCAACAAAGGATAAATTTCATAGAAACTTTGTATAGGAATCTTTTCACTTTTTCCAACAACACAACTGGTCTAGCACCATTTTATTTACCATTTTTATTATTTTTCTGACATCTTCTATCTATCTTTCGGTTCTCATTTTTTTCTCATTCCAAGATATGACATTTCTCGTCACCTACTCTGCTCTTCACTCCTGTAGCGAGGTCTAAACTGAGTGGAAAGCGCCGGTGACGTCATCTGTCCGCTGGTATTCGCAACATTCGAAATAAATTTCGAATGCCGCGAATCCTGCCGCACCACAATTGTATCAGAGAGAACAAAGCTTTAGCACTTTACCCTAGGCTTTCCACTGTTTTATTTCTAGCTATGCTCCCCAAATAAAAATTTCTTTGCAATATGAATGGATTGTGCCCATCCCTTTTGATTTCATTTTATAACATATTCTAACAAGGCGGAATACCGTGTTTTGTGTTTATCGTACGTGAGCAACTCTCAATCAACGATTTTCCATTCGTAGATAGATAAGAATACAAAATATTCTTTCATATAATATTTTGTCAAACTCCAAAATACTACTTGCAAGCTTTATTAACGCATACATATACCTAACGCATACATATACAATTGAGTAATTGACACTGATATACAAGAAACTAAAAAAGCCAAAAAAAGGAAACCTAAAATGTCCCCACTTTTTGACTGACACCATACATCATCTCAGATTCTAATAAATTTAGCTGAAATGCAAAACTTTGACCTTCTATAACTTTGTTAATACATAATAGCCGGCTATACTGATGTCTACTGTACTTCTAGAATGAACTTAAGGGGGCTTTCCGGTAAATTTTTAAAATATGGTAATATGCAATTATTAAGTTGATTGGTGCAGATATCGCAACATATTTTGATGCCCAGATTTCATATAGATGTATCACTGTGATTCTTTTCAGACTTTTCGGTTGGATGAGTTCAGAGAACGAAACATGTTTCACTTTTTGGGGCACATAGTTTGAGCCCTATCTATCCTATGTTTCAGCCAATGTCAAAAATGACAATTGTTCTTATTAATTATGACGCCAGCATATCATTTGCATGGCTTAAGGAGGTCATCCCGCGTGAAGACCGTTTTTTTTTCGCTTTGTTTTTAGAAATTTTGATTGAAGAACTGGATAAAGATACAAATACGATTTTTTCCCCATATATTTATTAATGTCCAGCCCGATGGCATAGTTCGTTATTGAAATACAGAACAACTTATACACCCATCTCCAAAAAAGGTGTTTTTTGCTGCCATGCTAGAGGGCGCTGCGATCACTTTAACGAGTAAGTAAATGGCATTTTAACGTGCAGATTTAACTACAGTCCACAAACTAGGATTATTAAAAAATGTTAAAAGCTAAATTTTTGGTGCCTTGTTAAACTTTTTTTTGTGAATTTTGGTGTTTTTTCCAGGATTTTTTAATGAATACAAAAAAAAACTACTAAATAAATCGGAATTATCCTAGTTTGCGGACCGTATAAATATGTTCTGAATAAGTCGTGCAAATTTCAAACCATTTCGTTGGATTGATTTTCAACTATGGTGGAGGCAGATTTTCAGTTTGCGGTTTCGAGAAAAACGCATTTACGTAGAAATGGAATAGCTCTGCACTCAAATATACACGCATAAGTAACAAGCAAAACCTTTCACACCTGAAGCGTCTAACTTCCGGTTTTCTAACTTTTTCAAATACAAATCACATTTTTGTTAACTTTATCATAGAACATTTCAACGCATAGTCACTTATTACTTACAGTCTTTGACTTTAAGTATATTTTTAGGGATTTTTTGTAAAACAAAACAAAAACGATTTATGAAGAATCTGCTGCTGACCAGCCCTTATTAGAATCAATTCAATGTCTGTTTGTCTGTTATATCCGATTTACTCGAAAACGGCTGAACCAGCTGTCAGGAATTTGGTGAGAATGTTTGGTCTCTGAATCCTTTTACCATATATACAATGAGTGGCACCATTGCATTGTGCATTGTGTTTAAGAACCGGTTCCACATACATACGAAACGAGGGTATGAGGTACTGTAATCATGTAGTGCACCGTTACGGTCTTGAATGAAGTGCTCTAACACACTTCAAAGCCCTGACCCAATTGGATTGTCCCGCCAAAGATTATTATTATCAAAACCATCCACCCAGGACCTATCCAATGAAAAATCTGGAAAAATTCAGAATCGAGCATAATTCCGTTATCCACTCAAATAAAGTTAATTATAGTATATTATCATATTTTAGAAATTTACACGAAAACTTCCCTTCAATTCATCCTAGAAGCACAAAATTCCGTAGCATTATAAACAATAATATTATACACAAAGTTGAAAAGTTTGAAAAAATCCAACTACTAAGCAAGATCTCAAGGTCGAAATTGTGTATTTTAATTTTCCGCGATTTTCAAGTGTCCTTCTCGCGGTGAGTTTCCTGGGATATTTCGCTTTCCTGATGTCGTAGTGTAAAAATTCTTGGATTTCGTGAATCTGAGCCGCTTCCCCATTCGAACAAGACATCGCCCACCGAAATCCGACAATTTTGCTTTTTTGCCCATTTTTACGACCCGGGGGCCGTGGAAATTTTCAATTTTGCTCGATTTTCACGAGTCCTCCTCGCGGGGGACTTCTTGCGATATCTGCATAGTTGTGAACACGCGGTAAAGTAGAAACGTGGAGAGATGCGTTAGATCAATTTGGATGGATATATTTTAATTTTGAATATTTCGGATTCTTAGCTATGGAGGAATGAAAAAACGTGCGTAGAAAGTTGCTCACATAAGATGAACACAAAATCCTTATTGCGGAAGCGGCGAGCTGCCGATATTCCAACTTGTTTTTATTTGAACAAGCCATATGTGGCCCAGGATTCTGGTAAACTGGTATATCTCAGAGAAAAAATCAAGTTTCATTTTAATCTATAGGCTATCTTGGGAACGAGGCTTTCTTGGAAATGTACGAAATTCAATTTTTTCCACTGCTATAACTTTCCAACGACTTCGAATTTTGACAAATTAGTTCCCAGTATATTCTAGATTTATGCAAAACATTCCTTAAGTCGGCACATTGGGGGTACCGGTGATATTCATTAGTTAAGTATTTAAGTAATCTTGGTGAGTAATGTACTGGAATTGAATGTTTCATTTTTCACGGAGTTCTACAAAATTTATCTAAGTACGTCGCACTGAAAGCCACAAGTCGGGAAACCAGAAGCTGGACGCTTCAAGTATGAAAGGTTTTGTATATTATTTCTTTTATAAAAACATTTCCCACTGACACTCAAAATCTTAGAATTTGCACTAAAGCGACAACCGGGCCCGTAAGAGAAACGATCACTTTTTAGCTCCTACCCTCTGCCTTGTGAATTAAATGTCAAAACTTTTGAAAAGCGCTGATCGAGACTTTTCATTTAATACAGCACTTGGCTAGATTTGGTGAAAAATAATTGTACACCCCCTTTTTGGAATTATGGGGACTCCTCTTAAATTCCACGTAGAACGATACAACTCACTGTATACGTGAGCGTTCACAGTTCCCACCTTCCCACTAAATTTGGTGTCAATAAGTATTGCCGGTCTGTCTGTCAATCAGAAGACAGACTGACGACAGTAAACCGATTTTAATAAGGTTTTGCTTTATACAAAACCTTAAAAATTATTTCCCTTGGTTACGCCAAAACTTGAGAACGGGTCTAGCGATTTCATTCTAAAAGTTTCCTTATGCTTTGCAGAAGGTTCTTAGGCAAAGAAAACAGGGCGGGAAATTCGAAAATCGCAGAAACTGCAATTGACTTTTGTCAAAACCACTCTACTCAAAACAAAAACCAGCCAATACTGCAAACCTGGGGGTTTCGATGAATGTAATTCATAACCTTCTCGAGTTTTGAATTTAATGCCGCATCCACATATGTATTTACCAAGTTCCAACAAGTCATGGCAAATTCAAACGTGTGAATAATGTGTTTTGGTAAGTTTGTAATCGTTTGCCAGCGACCCATCGGTCGGTTTTTGGATGGCGAGGTCTGGTTCGGTAAAAATTTTGTAGAATTCTGGAGTTGGCGGCAAGTGGACATTGCAAAAAAACTCTGCTCTGCAAAGGCGCAAAGTAAAGTCTGATAAGATTGCCTTTGCTCTGCGATCGAACCAAAGCTAGAAACATTTTTAATTCTTTTAACAGCTACGTTGTTCGGTATCCATCGATCAAAACATTCGTTTATTCATTTGTTAGTGCATAGTCCATTCCATTCGTTTATTCAGTTTCAGTTTGAGTGAGATTTTTGAGAAGTGTTAGTTCAACTACAAGAAGGAGGGGAAGGGAGTATTTCAATAAGGAACTATTCAATCTATACACGCTCAAGACATTAATAAATCTGTGGTGAAAAAATCGTATTTGTATCTTCATCCAGTTCTTTACAAAAAATTTCTAAAAAACCAAAAAAAAACGGCCTTTACACGGGATGACCCCCCTAACTTGTAGTGTATATGGTTATACAGAGAACACTAAGTGAACCAACGTTTTATTTTCAATTTTTTGGTTACTCAAGAAGCCACCAGTTGAGTGGAATCGCTAAAGTGAAAATCAACTACGTAGAAATGTCGCATTTAATTCAACGTTGTGTTTCTAGATATCAAGGCATTCACTATATTAATTGGTTTCCGGAAATGACCTAGATTCTATACATTTTTTGACTTACACCCAGGCATGCAATTATTGCTTGACGTCATATGACGTAACAGAACCTATTTGAGATAATTTTATCTTTACGTTCAAGGTAAGTACAATGAGAAACAAAAAAAATTCTATCATCATCTGGCTAGTGCGAAATATGTCGGCAGTTTTCAATTGAGATGGTCTAAAGCACGTTGGTAGTTCCGAAATGAAAAAAAAAGCAAGCAGAAGTTAATGAAGAAATGGCTGTGCTGTGCAACAGAACATCTGTCGGGCCAGCTAGTTCTCTAAAATAATTGGAAAAGTACATTAGATGCAATATTTTATGAAAGAAAACAAAAAACAATTCCATGCATATTAAAAACTCCATTATATGTTAGTATCATAGAGACTGGCTCAAGCCACTTTGTATCAATTTACTCACCTACTCTCTGGCATAAGGGGGGACTAGTAATTGTATCTTATTGAAATAAGTATACATATGAAAACGTCAAAGATAAGAATATCCTCAAGCATCTGTTCAGAGCACGCAGTAGATCCTTTCTATGCTCATATATATATATATATATAAATGAACATCGTAATTTCTTCACTTATCTCACGTACACAATTAACCATTTATTCCAAGATTTTTTTCCATTTGTATATATTTATCTTTTCACAGATACATTCTCTCATTGGCACTTGCGGATCTTCTGGTTATTGTAACAACCGTCCCACTTACTTCCACCGTATATACCGTTGACTCTTGGCCCTGGGGTAGCATACTTTGTACACTATCAGAATTCATCAAGGATGTATCGATTGGAGTGTCGGTTTTCACACTAACCGCCCTTTCATGTGATAGATACTTCGCTATTGTAGATCCCCTTAGGAAGTTCCATGCTCATGGTAAGTGAACATAAGCCACTTTGCTAAACTTTTATCTGTAACTAAAGCTGATAATTGAAAGTTATTAAAGAGCGAACTATTTGTTTTGCCACTTCTTTGCTGAAACAGGAGGTGGACGACGTGCCACGCGTATGACTATAGCAATTGCTGTCTTGATTTGGATATTGGCTATAATATGTGGTCTTCCAGCCCTAATTGGAAGCTATATAAAGGTAATTATCAGAGTTAATGTTATTGATTTGCTTTTAGTGCTGACAATGTAATCACTTTGATGGTGAGTCCAACCATTGGTATTGAATGTTGCAAATAGTGGCATCAATGATAGGAGGTTTGTTTGTATTTATAAAAAGATTCATGTACCCCTGCACTTACTCATAATTATCGTTTCAAATTTGGAGAAGAAATTAACGCGTGATTGGCCATTAGTGAGAATTCATGAGTACTTGGTTAACATGAGCAAATTTCACATTGAAGAAAAATTGCCTTTACATGTGAAAAAATAAATTAAGGGTTACACCCAAAAACGTTGGGCAAAAATGTAATACCCGTAGCCAAAAAATAATAATGTTTGGCCTTGGTGAAACATTGTTGCTTTCGAATAACAATGGCGATAACTTCACAATTACAGCCCCCATACATATACTAATACAGAGAGACTATTGGGACCGAACGGCTTCAACTTAAGGTCGGTATTGCGATAGTTTCACTTTCAGATTATGGATAAAACAGTGAAAGCCGACTAAGTGTTGTTAACCGGTCAAAAGACTTAAGGTTCGGGGCTACTATTGCTTGAAATTGAACTATGTTCTACACATTGATGCAAATAGGAGAAGCGCGTTAATCTACCACATTGAGAACCTTAGATTTGATGGCATTTGCCTTAATATGGGTCTCCTACCCTCCTTTCTAAATCCAACCCATGATAAATAAATCGGTGAGAGAGCGAGCCGGTGTTATCAGCCTGGTCGAGGCGTTTGATGAAAAATGACCCAACAGGAGGCGCAAAGAACAATTCCGTGTCAAACCTGGTAGCTCAACTTCAGCTTGTTGAAGGCAAAGATGAGTTGGCTTCTGTTTGGAAAAACATATATCAATCATTCTCTCAGTACTTAAAGGATAAAAGCATCCACGTCCAACTCCAATTTTTAGTATCAGACCTAACAATGAAATAAATAGTTTATAAATAAGTTTAAATTCAACTCAACCACGCTCCAGTTAATATGGGGAAATTATGAAAACCTATGAATCTAGAACATGTACCGAAATTCTATACTTGGAAAGTGTCTAATATTTTTCTTATTTACTTTTTAATGTTTCCCGTAAAGTAGAAGTTACTCCAATATGATAAATCCTATCTGAATTTTCTTGGTGACAGGCCTCGCGACTGGCCCACAAAGAAAACGTATTAAATGTTGTTAAAAGCAAAAATGATCATATTGAGATATCCCAAGCCTCGGAGAAATGCTAGCGCGTTCACCTCAGTCGAAGCGACAGAATGGATCTCGATCCTGTCGACAAATGGGAAAGGATTCTTGATGTACGGACGACGTCAGGTCACATATAAATTAACCCGAGCGAAACAAATATGTGTTCGCACGTTAAATGTTGGTATCCTCACTGGAAGGACGAAGGAACTTCCAAAAGCAATTCGGAACAGGCGCCTCGATATTTGCGCTCTACAAGAAGCTCGATGATGCGATGCCAAGCGATTAAAGGAGTCGGGCGATTTGATGACCAGCTGATGAAATTCACCGTTATACCAACTGATTGCATGATTCACTTTTTTATCGTATACGCACCATAGACAGGTCGACTTGATGCCCACAAAGATGCCTTCTGCCGTTTTCTCGATACAAAGACCTATACTGTACCCACTGCTTTTTATATTTCCAAACTTATCTGTTCATATGGGTGAAAAGGTAGACAGCAACAAATGCCACGGGAGAAAAGGGTTTGGAGAACAAAATGAGGTTGGCGATCGTGTAGTCGATTTGGCGGATGCTGACTACCTTGTGCTTGTCCATACATGGTTCATCAAACAATCGCTTTATCTCAATGATCTCCTTCTCGCCATTAACAACCATCACGAATGCGAAACACTCATCGAATCAACCCAAAAACACTTTTAGGAATGACGATGTCCAAATGAAAGTCCGTGAAACGGCTTTACCATAAGTATTTCCACGATAAAAAGCTTACCAATTGACAAATTTACAGGAATGCCAATCGGAATCAAAAAAGGTGATCACTGCTATCCGAGCGGTCCATTACAAACATCTATCGATAAACTGTATAAATGGGCGTTAGAAATCTGTATCAACTTGACAAAGGCGGACAACAATACACACAGCGACGAGCAGCGACGGATAAATAACGGGAATATTTCGAGCATATTTCAACGGAAAAATTTGTTCATCCTCCACTTCCACAAGTTCTGCCGAAATTGGGAGCAATTTCACCTGTCAGTCCATGCCTGATGACTTCGTATCTTAACTCAGAAAAGCGAGTTATTGAGAAAGGTAGAACAGCGTTTGACTAGATAGAAAATAACACAGTTTTCATATTGCCGTTCGATCCAGTTGCTGTCTCATACGATGAAGGCTTTTAAACGCATTCTTGATAACCCATATTCTAGATATCATTCAAATAACATGAATCCAATGCATTTTGTCAAAAATTGCCAAACTACTGACGAAAAGCACGCTGCGTGGTTGCTCATGGAGAAACACCGTGAGAAACATCATCCGCTTTACACTGCTTTTTGAATCTAGAGAAGGGGTTTTACTATGTGTCACACGAACTCATATGATATGCTCTGCGGCAGCACCTGGTGGTAGAATAACTTGCTTTACCGAAAAGTAAAGTTCAAAGTGTGACTAGCATATCAAAACATCACTCGAAGTTGATCATGCAGTGGATATACGATATCTAGGCTCAAAATCTTACTGATATCTCCTCAAATAAAGTTTATAATTTCATAATTTTATTTCATTTTTTTTTTAATTTTTTCCAAAAAAAAAGGTTGACTCACGGTTACCTCCAGGACAGAGGCAACTCATCAAACAATATCTTACCTCTGCCCTGGGAGCAGCGTGGTCGAAAGTAGCGACAGGTGGTAATCGCTCTATTTATATACAATCGCAAGTTCAGACCTGAATCAAGCCGAAGTGAATTTTTTGTTGAGTATGCTGGGAGTCATGAGTCCGCATGGATGTTCAACCCAAAAAGAGGAGTCCGTGGACTACAAAAGAGGGAGTAAGTTGCTTCCCACGTGATCTGGTCCGTCATCAAGTCATGTGGTCCCAGAACTGCCAGCAGTCGAGTAAAAAAATTTTAGCGTACAAGTACTGCAAAAGAAATTTTCGTTAAATTTAGGAAATCACTCTTATACAAATTGTGTGGAATATCTGTATCTGAGATGAATTAGCACTGTGATTAGAAGGCATGACAAGCCTAAATATAATATAAGACCCAGGTTACCGTACACTGGGTGTCCCCTGCGCTAGTAGAATTTGTTGTTGGTAAAAGAATCGAAATAATTTCGGAAAAATTCATTGATATATAATTAACAAGTAATAGGGATCAGATGCCGTCCATGATGAAAGAAATTAGATGGCCTCATGGAGAATACATTCGTAACCACTACTTCCAACATTCCCGGATAATTTGTATAAACTATTTAGAAGACTGTCATATATTTAAGAATTTTAAATCGCCTTTGCATATCCTGAGATCTCCAAACAAACCTAGAATCTTGCAATAATTTGGACGTTCGATTATATGTCAACTCAAGCCCAGACACTTTGCGAAAATCTTAGAGTCTGTTTTGTGGTTTTGTTTTATAAAAATGTATTTGACCACACCATAGCTCCATATGTACATCACTCGAAATGTACGTATGTTAAGGATGTATGTAACTATTCACTTTAATGGGATTCCGATGTTTTATTTCTTAAGGTGCAGTAATATCACAAGAAAGAATTACCTCTGGTCTCCTATAACTTTGTTAATAATAATACGATTTCTACCAAACTTCCCAGTACGGTCCCCTGTGTTGACCTATATTACTACTTCATGGTTCTTGGCTAAACTACGGGGAATTTGCAGTGAATCTAAAAAGTATATTAATTTTATTTGAACAAATATCGGGATGGAGAGTATCATTTGGTCGAGACGTGGTATGCATCATCAGGATTTTCCAGATTTGCTGAATGGATGGCTTCTGATTGGCTTTTAAAATAAGCGACCACTTTCTAATCCCAATAATCCCCTTTTCAAATAGTGACTTTTCATTCCATATTTTCACTAAATTAGCGGTCAATAGATACAACCATTCCTAAGAAATGAGAGTGATAGAGGCAGACAGACGGACAGTCAACCGATTTCAATAAAATGTTCTTCTTGACAAAACTTAGAGCGTATTTAAAAAATATAGTTATTTACTATTAGAAGCTTTACGTGAACAGATATCGATATGTATAACCCCATATACTTCCTCTCGTTAATGAAGACTCTGCGATACCTGGAAATTCTTCCCCGAATCTTCAGTAATTAATAATAGAGCTGAATTTTCATACTTTTAGCAATTTAAATTCAACTCATTTTGTTACCGATATATACACGAAATATTTAATAAAGCAAAAGTTGAGATTAAAAAAAACTGTGGAAAAAATTAATTTTTAAAGGGTAATATAGGTACATTGACTGCCAATTAATTGAAAACGGAGGATAAAACATAAAAAGCTAGGATAATTAATTATTTTATTACTTCCCTATATTCACTTTGTGCCAGAGGACTAAAGTTTGCTTATTTTTTCATTCCAGGAAATCGAAATCAACAGCAACAAATCATTTAGTTTTTGCTACCCGTTTCCGGACGAGTGGGGTGTTGAATACGCCAAGTCAATTATTCTCGCCAGATTTCTCATTTACTACGCCATTCCATTGGTTATTATTGGAATATTTTACGTTTTAATTGCGCGGCATTTAGTTTACACAGCGAGTGTGCCCGGTGAAATGCAAGGTGCTATGCGGCAGGTAAAGCAAGCAATATTCTGAATTACCATTTTCGTGCTATTTTATTTCAGTCCAATAGCAGGTGTATTGTGTACCCATATGCAAGTTTATGTACGTTTATTTAAGTTCATAACTACTATCAGATGTATCCAGTTAAAATTCTAATATGATTGGATTATAAAAATTTTAAATTTATATAATTTATATATATGCACAATTTGCTATTATTTCGACTCAGCTCTTATATATACTTGCAAAAATTGTATCGAAACTGTAAATTGTTATACAGCAGTGTCATTGAATTATAAATAATTCATTTAAGCCTTCTTTTCTTCATATTTTGTGTCATTTATGATATTATAAATGTAGTATAGTAATGCTGCGACAATTCACCCGGATTGAATCCTTAGCGGGGGGAACAAGTTTGACCTTGCTGATAAAGCAATTGACCTGCGCGATCCTTAATATACATCGACTGCTTTGGTAAACGTTAACGACTCCCTTGACGCTTGGGAAGTAGGCCATACGAGAGGGGGTGGCTCTATACATTTAAGTCATCCGGAACTGGAAACGATATTTGAATGAAAAAAGGGAATAATAGGCGGGATCATATAATTTTCACCCCAAACATGTATAATTTTCACCTTGAACCACGTTTCCGCACAATTTACACACCATGTTCTGTCTGCGGCCATGCTAGCAATGCAACCTATTGTTTTCAACTTTGAAAGCATAGGCTTGATGGGACCACTTCCAACCAAACTGACGACATGCCAATCGAATGCCATCACCTCACAACTTTGATGATTGTCAGAACATATACGGGGTCAATATAGACTTGGATCACTATCTCCTTAACAAGGTGCTCCGAGCTGGAATAACAATACTACTTCAAATCCCCTCTGACAACCAGATCAGAGCGAGAACGGAAACTTCCATAACAAAGTCCTGCATAACATCCGTAAATATGAAATGGATACCACAATAACGGCAGCTAACAGGAGCCCTGGAAATGAAGTATCAACAATTGATCTTCACAATCGCCTGTAAAACGTTATCAGTGATACGGCCACAAACATACTTGGGGTTTGGGCCCTGATTTGACGATGAATGTAAGCTAGCAATGGAACGGAAGAATGCTACATATCTGTCAATGCTGTACTCGCAAAGAACGTGGGCAGAGACCTATGAGGAAGTTCGTCCAGTGGAGAAGCGACTGCATAGAGCGAAAAAGGAAGCCTGATAAAACAAACTGGTATATGAACTCGAAAAGTACAGGCAGAAACCGAACTAAGCGCGGAAGTTTTGTAAACAAGTCACCGGGATGGAGCCTTATACAACTTGATGCTCACCCTGCCGAGGCAAAGAGGGAAACCTGATTTCCTGCCATAAGGGCATATTGGAGCGATAGGTTGAGTGCCTTGATGAACTACTCAACAACCAAAATATAGACGGATTTGAGGTCCTGCCGGATAGCTGAGGGGTTAGAACACAAGGCTATCGTACGGAAGATCGCGGTTCTAATCCCACTGGTGGCAGTGGGATTTGTATCGTGATCTGACGTCGGATCCCACTCAAATCAGCTGTTAATGAGTACCTGAGTCAAATCAGGGTAATAATCTCGGGCGAGTGCAATGCTGACCACATTACCTCCTATAGGGTACTGTAATTCGGTAGTGTACGGTCTTGAATGAAGTACTCTAACACACTTCAAAGCCCTGATCCAATTGGATTGCTGCTGCGCCAACGAATATATATATATGTATAATATATATAAATCAAGGTCCCCCACCCCCAACTGAATAATATGGACAAATGCTGCCGCCACTTACCATGAAGGGAACAGTGCGTCCAATTCATCGGCTTAAAAACCTAAGTCGATGAAATAACTTGATTAAATATGGTTCATCAACTACTCCTTAAGGTATGGAACATCGAGTCAACGAGGCAAATTCATAAGACTGACAAGGCTGACTCGGACCAATGCAAAATAAGATATGAAAGCAGAACTGTCACTCGAGATCAACAATAGTGTAAAACAATGGGCGGCTATCATGCATCCTCTTTAATTTGTCCCTGAAAAGAGTGATCCGTGATGATAATGTAAATATTAAGGGCACCATCCGTTTTAAGTCCACCCCTTTGGCATTTAAGGAACAACAACTGAAATGTGTAATCTACCTTGACTGAGATCGAGCAAGCGGAGCGAGATTTTGAGGTGCACATTAATGAAGGCAAGACAAAGTATATGGTGTCAACGTCAGCACCCCAAAGAACCAAAACCATCAAACGGCACTAACCGAATGAAAACAATAAAAATAGGAGGCTACAACTTTAATACCTCTAATAAGGTCGCAAATCACAACCGATAACAACTGCAACGATGAAACGTCTCACCACTAGATCAAAGCTCTTACTGTACAGCCCAATTATCTTACCAATCCTCATATATCCCTCGGAGAGCTGCGTTCTTCATCATCATAATAATTAACTGCGCAACATCCGCATCCGGCCTACCGTCATAAGGAACTCTAGAAGTCCACCAACTCAATATCCCTAAAAGCTGTGTGGCGTTCTGGCCTTCGCCATCGCTCCGTATCAGGCAGGATCTGTTTCGTCTTCTTTTTCTACCATGAACATTGCCCTTACGGATTAAGCGACGCACCCGCCGAATTTTTCCCACAAACAAACGGTACCGCTCATAGATTTAATCGTTATGTAAGCTAGGGAATCGTCCATCCTCATGTAGGGGCCAAAAATTCTTCGAAGAATTCTTCTTTTGAACGCGGCCAAAAGTTCGAAATTTTTCTTGCTAAGAACCCAAGTCTCCGAGGAATGCATAAGGACTGGCAAGATCATAGTCTTGTACAGTAAGAGCTGTGGCCTTATGGTCAAACGTTTCGAACGGAACAGTTTTTGTAAGCTGAAATATGCTCTGTTGACAGCTAACAACCGTGCACGGATTTCATCGTCGTAGCTGTTATCGGTTGTGATTTTCGACCCTAGATAGGAGAAATTTTCAACGGTCTCAAAGCTGTAGGCTCATATCTTCATTGTTTTCGTTTGTTGTTCGCTTTTTAGTTCTTGCCGCTATGTACTTCATCTTGCCTTCATAAATGTGCAGTCCGAGGTCTCGCGCCTCTTTCTCGATATGCATGAAGATAGACTGTACATCTTGAGGGGTTCTTCTCATAATGTCAATATCGGCAGCGTCGCCCAGTAGTTGGGTAGATTGATAGAGGATGTTGCCTCTTGCATTGAGATCAGCTTTGCGAATCACTTTCTCCAGGGCCAGATTAAAGAGGACGCATGATAGGGCATCCCCTTGCCGTAGACCGTTGTTGATGTTGAATGCTCTCGAGAGTAATGCTGCCGCTATTATCTGGCCTCACATTATGGTCAAGGTCAGCATAGTCAGTCTTATCAATTTCTTTGGAATACCGAATTCTCTCATGACCGTGTACAGTTTTACCCTGGCTTTGCTATTATAGGCGAAATCAACGAAAAGACGGTGCAACTGATGGCCATATTCCAACAGTTTTTTCATCGCTTGCCGCAGAGAAAAAATCTAATATGTTGATGATTTGCCTGGAGTGAAGCCTCTTTTGTATGGGTCGATGACGTCCTGAGCATACGGGGTTATCCAACGTAGCGAGATAGCGGCGAATATCGTATAGATACCTCTATAATTGCTTCACTGCGTTATATCACCCTTTTTATGTATTGGAATGATAATGCCTCTTTGTCGGTCGTTAGGTATTGGTTCGCTGTACCATACATTCAGAATAAGTTGATGAACCGCTTGGTGGCGTTGGTCGCCTCCATATTTAACCAATTCGGCTGTAATTCCGTGGGCTCCTGGCGACTTATGATCTTAAATCGATGAATTGTACGGACTATTTCTTCTATATTTGGTGGTGGCAGTATTTGCCTGAGCCGATGTTCTAGTTTCTGAGTAGTTCATCAAAATATTCAAACCCATCGCTCCATATACCCATTTTGTCGGAAATCAGATTCCACTCTTTGTCCCGGCGTCATCGAGGTGTATAAGGCTTCATCCTGTTGACTTGTTTATTAAACTTGCGCGTTTGGTGCGGTTGTTCCCTTTACTTTTTGAGTTCACAGACCTGGTGGTTCTCGCAGGCTCCCCTTTTCCTTCGATGAAGTCCTTTCTCCACTTGACGGAGTTCGTGATAAGTCTGCGTGCTTGGCAGCGTTCTTTTAGAATGCGACATTATTCGCTATGTGGCATTCTTCCGTTCCGTTGCTAGCTTACATTCATTGTCGAACCAATCCTTCCGACTTGTTTTCGCGATTGAGACCGAAAATGTTGGTGGCCGTATCAGTGGCTACGTTCTTCAGGTGGGTGTGGAGATCATTTGTTGATGTTCATCTCCAGGCCATCTGTTGACTGCGGTTATTGCGGCATCCATTTCTCCCTCATAGGTGTCACGGGCGGTTGTCTTGTGGATGGCTTCAGCTTTAACTCTCACCTGATTGTCAGAGGGGATTATAGACAGTGTTATTATTCAAGCTCGGAAAACGAGTCTATATTTCGCATGGATGGCCATTGTAATGTTGTGGCTCTTCTCCGGGAAATCGGTCGCTGCCCGTTACGCTGTTATATCAGCCTTATTTTGAGCCAGAATATCGGCTAGCTGTTAAGCAGCATTCGGTCTGTATAGGAAGCGCACGTTCCATGAGAAAATGTGCAAATCATTATTCCGTTGTCGTTGCCGGGTTCATCGTTTTAAGGTCCCGCCCGTCAGAGGCTACTCTGTGGCTTCGTAGTATCGGTTTTCTATGTAGTGTTGTCAGATCTACCCAACCCCCAACCTGGAGGACCAGTGAGTACAATTTGTTCCGTTTTTAGGCGCGGGAGATTTCCCTTCATTCTTCTCTGTCTGCACTTTTTCATTAACAAAGAGCTCCCAGCGATCAAGAGGTGGAGATAGGGTTTGGTAGTAGAGCTGTTGGTATTGTTCAGCAGGCGTTTCCCAGCTCCATCGTGGGTACCAATCTACGTTTTACCCTGGGACGTATACTACCCTCTGACTGCCAAGTTTATACACCGAATATGTGACCGCTTGAATGCAACTTCGCAGAAAAGCCGCAGTTGGTATTCTGGTGACGTATTCACGGTAAATAGTTATCGTTCCGATGCTTGTAGTTCTTCTAAATAAAAATAAAACTAGGTAGCTTGCTCCTACTACAATATATTGTAGTAGGAGCAAGCTACCTAGTGTTACTAGCTACCTAGTTTTATTTTTATCACGGTAAATGCTGGGAAGATTGAACTATTTATGTTAACTAGGAATGTCAGGTGGGGTACCAACACGCTACCCACTCACGTGGAACAATTATATCCACGAACAATATAAAAAATCCTGATTGCTGCGATTGATAAGATCTGTGGACTTGCACAATACTGATTTATTCAACGAACACATCCATAATACAGTCCATTCTGATGTATGTGTACATCGTTTGGTGGATTACGCATGGAGTTGCTGACACAAGCCCAAAGACTCATTTACTAAGTACTACAGAAGTGATTAGTGCAATGTCAACGACGGCACTCGAAGCTACACAATGCGTATGGACTTAAGGGTAAAAGATACAGACAGTCCTCTGCGGAACTTTCGCATTCAGCTCCTGCAGTCTCTGCAGAGTTGCAATGTTGCATTCGATCCACCTTAAATGTTTTGTCTAAAATTTCAAAATCCAACTATATCAGCACACATCAATCTCAGGTTTTTTGCGCCCGGGTTTCCTCTTCCATGATAGTAGTACATGGAAAGTGGCCGTCGCTGTTACTCACAAACTTTAAGCTTTCGTCATTTCCTGTCAGTATGGTGTCATAGAGGCATTCTAGGCTAAAGCACTAACTAACTAAAAACTTGGACGGTGTATATCAGATACCCGTGGAAGTGTTGTTCAAGAAGCTCAAACGACTGGATAATTCACACGTTGAGGAAGGTGAAAACTCCATTGAGGGTTACGCAATGTAATGGAACCCACTATTACAGGATGGCGGACGAGTGTGTCGAACGACAATTACGTGCCGTAAAACAGTGGAGAAGACTGCAAACTTCTCGGAAAATCATGGAGGAAGTTGAAGTACATAAGGGGAATATAGGCAGTAAAAGAGCGCTTGCGACAAAAATCACGGGGTCGGGCCATTTGAAAGTTTTCTGTCAATCCAGCAGCTTCATCGACGCTAAACGGCTACACAAATTAAACCAGTTGGTATAAAGTTGTCATCAGTTGCTGTCAACTTGGATAACTGGACGAAATATTCTTTATATTAATGCCAGGGGCCTCGAACATTGCTGACAGACTGGTTCGCCATTGGAGCCTGAGCCAGTATTCGGCATCAAGTTACCTACCGCTAAATCTGCTCTGAAGGCTGGGGTTGCAAAAGTTCATGCCATGTCGAATGGAGAAATTTGAATTCCTGTCGGCAAGTGAAAATGTTTGTGAACACCGCAGACAGGGCGACATTGAATACACGATTTTACGGGACAGTACAGTGTTCCTAACAAAAGACTTGAGTGCTTGGAGCTGCGTCTCCCTACACCAACCAAACTAATTAACTAAGAAATTATGTTGCCTGAAGTTAACAGTAATGTTGTAGTTCATACATAGCACCGCTACATGGATGTAAGCGAGACGCCTTAAATCTAAACTTTTCGACCCGATTCCGTTCTTTTCAACAACCGTTTACACTAAAATATTTATAAAAAAAATGAGTACTTTTATTTAATATACATACCATGTAATTATATTCGAGAAAAAAACTTCGTGTATCCCATCTAGCGGAGAAGAGAGAAAGATTGAAAAAGATTCAATTTTAAAGCCATTTTGCTCTATCCAAAACCTGAAAAATTATATATAACTATTCCGAAATCAATCAAGAGATTAAGAAAAATCCTATCGTTTGATTGCAGTCTCACAATAGAATGGTTCTTGCCTTTCGTCTCATAGTAATATAAATAAATCGGCTAGACACCATTATTTCATGGGTACCTACATATATCTCTTTTATTTAATCGAATTTATTTTTCGTCCTTAGGTGCGTGCCCGAAAAAAAGTTGCGGTGACAGTTTTGGCTTTTGTAGTTATTTTTGGGATTTGCTTTTTTCCATCACATCTTTTTATGATGTGGTTTTATTACTGGTAAGTAGAATCTATTATATTTGTAACCATTATGAATTGTTCCAACAAAAAGGAGGAAATAAAATTAATTTCCTTCCATTACGCCTAGTATTCACTAAAACTGTTAACTTGTATCCGCAGAGCTTAACCCAATATAAAATGCCAGTCAATAATTGAAGACGAATGGTATAATGTTGTATAGTTAAAAATGATAACCATTTCAGTTTTCGAAGTCAATATCCTTCCAAGGATTAATTTGACAATTTGGGGGTGATGGGTTGATAAGGGTATTTCATCCTTGTTATCCTCGCAATCCTGTCCTATTAATACTAAATTCACGTAGGGAGAAAAAATACGGTTGAAGTGACGACACTTACCCTGTACCGGGTAGTACCCCATGGCATTGTTGTAACACAATCAGCAAGAAATTAATCGAACACAAAATATAATTATTAGTGTATGAACATAACATTATTATTATTATTCTGTTAAGGGAAAGTCGCCCCGCGTCCTTGAAGAACTATTGTGCCCCTTTTACTGGTTATAGTGTACCTGTTGATCATAGTATCTCAAGCAGGCCTGTAACCGTTAGGAACTTTAGTATGTTCCTCAGTTCCAGAAGTTTCAGCTTTGCATCTGGTATTAAGTGTTCTCCCAGATGTATCGACCTACTTTGCACAAGTGCCGGACACTGTCCCAGGACGTGCATAGAGGTTTCGTCCTCCTCCTCACAGAACCTGCAGGCAGTGTCCGTAGATATCCCTAGCTTCCCTAAGTGATAGTTCAGCCGACAATGACCAGTGTTCTCACTGGTCATTGTCGGCTGTCTATCCCACTATGATTCGGCTGAACTATCCCACTATGATTCGAAGGTTCTTTTTGGTGAGGTTTAAGCAATCCTTTGGGCGCATGGGTTCGTATCCCCCAATAAGCACCCTGGACTGCTCCATCCCTGGTAGGCCCGCCCAATATAGTTCCCTCAACCGTTTCTCTTCGTTTCTTAGATTCATAGCCATGAAACCGTTTCCGATTCCACAGAAGGGTTCTGGCCCGTGTAAAGGCATCCCTGCTCCCTTCTTGGCTAGTTCATCCGCTGCCTCATTGCCTTCCAGCCCAACATGGCCTGGAACCCAAAGTATCCAGACCTTGTTGGACGAGCCGAGTGTATTCAGTCTCTCAAGGCATTCCCATACCAGTTTAGAGTTCACCTGGTTGGACCTAAGTGCCTTGATCGCTGCTTGGCTATCGGTGAGAATAGCAATGTTCTGCCCCCTGTAGTTCCTTTGCAGACTAAAGGAGGCACATTTGTCTATGGCGTGAATTTCCGCCTGGAATATGCTAGTGTACCTGCCCATTGGCTCAAAGTACATTTTCCTTGGACCAATGACACCGGCACCCGCTCCCTCTGCTGTGAGGGATCCGTCAGTGTACCAAGTAATCAGTTGGTGGTTTAAGCCGTATGTCGCAGCCACGCTCTCCCAGTTTGCCTTGTTACTCCAACGTGTTTCAAACTTCTTATCGAAGTGAAACCTCGTTGTCATGTTGTCCCTCGGTATCAGTAATTCGGGATACCGCCTAGAAAAGATATCAATCTTCCTTCGATTTAGGTAGCTCCCCGCCTCACTCATGCTACCGGCCATCCTGAATATTGATCTCCTTGCCTGCATCTGTATGTGCAGATGGAGAGGGGTTAATCCCAGAAGGACCTCCAGGGATGCCGTTGGGCATGTCCTCATTGCCCCACTGATACACACCCAAGCCAGCCTTTGGAGCTTATGTAATTCCCTGGCTTGTGTGCTGAGTTCGGTTCTTTCTGCCCAGATTACCGCTCCATAGGTAGTCATTGGTCTTAGTATTGCAGTATATATCCAAAGTAGTATCTTCGGGCTGCAACCCCATTTTTTTCCTGCTATGGATCTGCAAGTCATTAGAGCCCCCGTGGCTTTCCGACAAGTGTTTCCGACATGTGTCTTCCAGAGTACTTTTTGGTCTAGCGTGATTCCCAAATATTTGACCTCTGTTTCTCGTTTCACCTCCATATCATGTAATGTTATGGCTTTCAGGTGATCCAGCTTACGCCTCCTAGTGAATGGTACTATGGTGGTTTTGGTTGGGTTGATCCGCAGTCCCACCTTCCTGCATCAGGCACTAGTAACTCTTAATCCAGTTTGGATTCTATCACATAGGGCATCTTCATATTTGCCCCTACAGATTAGAACAATGTCGTCCGCGTAGCCCTGGACTTGTATTCAAGTATTAGTTAACACGTCCAGGAGTTCATCCACTACCATACTCCACATCAGCGGCGATAGTACTCCGCCCTGTGGACAGCCTTGAGTGGTGTTCATGATAATAGAATTTGTACCTGTTTGTACCTTTTGTCTGCTTTCTAGCATTTTGCCCATCCAGAGTGCCAGGGTGTTTCCCACTCCTTTGCGGCTCAGGGCATCCTGTATCTCTGTGTGCGATGTGTTGTCGAATGCTCCTTCGATATCCAAAAACGCGCACAGTGCAATTTCTTTTGTTTCTATGGCGTCCCGTAGTACCTCTGTCAGCTGATACAGAGCAGTTTCAGTTGACCTTCCTGCCCGGTAAGCGTGTTGACAGTGATGTAAGGGATTACGCTTTAGAACGTTAGTTCTAATATAGTTGTCTATGACCTTCTCCACCGTTTTGAGTACGAACGATGTTAGGCAGATTGGTCTGAAAGATTTAGGGTGAAAAGGATCCTTTTTACCCGCCTTCGGAATAAAGACCACTTTTGCCCGTCTCCATGCCCTTGGTATGTAACCAAGTGCTATGCTCCCCCTTACTACCCTCAGAAGAGACTCTAAGATAATTCCTAGGCCTCTCTGGATAAGTGCTGGGAAAATGCCATCTGCTCTCGGAGATTTCATTGGTTGAAAGGTTCCCACTGCCCATCTTAGCCTAGCTTCTGAGCATACCTCTTTTGCTAGTTTCCAGCTCTCTTTCCTTCCCCTTTTATTCGTTGTTGGGGTGTCAGGCAGATTATTGTCGCCTGCCGCCGAGGGGTAGGACCCCGGGAAATGAGTTCTGAGAAGCAGGTGTACCCTGTCCTCCTCATTCTCGGTGAATGTCCCATCTTCCTTTTTCAAGCAGACAGAGGATATTCCCCCGTCTTTGGCTACAGCCTTGTACAGTCTGGTTGCTTCTGTGATCTGTTCAATCCCTTCACAGAATTCCCTAAAGCTGTTCCGTTTCGCTTCCCTGATCGCATTGCTATACGCAGTCAGTGCATTTTTATACCTCCGCCAGTCCCCGGTTCGTTTTGCCCGGTTAAAGAGTTTTCGTACCTCCGTTCTCATTCTGGCTAAGTTCCTGTTCCACCATGGTACATCCCTTGATGACTTGACTGTCTTGGCCGGACAGCTGGCCTCATATGCGTCAATGACGATTGTGTTGAGGTCTTCCACCACCGTTTCTAATTCTAATTCGCTCCTGATGTCACCGCCCCCTTGAAGGTGGACAATGTTGTTGCTCAGGTGCATTGTGTAGGATTTCCAATCCGTTCTCTTGGGATTCCTTATTATTCTTTTTATTTCGGAGTTACTCTCAATGTCGAATCTGATTATCCTGTGATCAGACATTGAGGGTTCATCCGACACCCACCAATTCCTGACCATGCCATTCATTAGGGTATTTCCTAGAGTTATATCTAGTACCTCTTGTCTGGTGCTGGTCACAAATGTTGGAGTGTTCCCTACGTTGTATATTTCTAACTTATTACTAAGAATAAATTCGAGGAGGTACTCACCTCTACGATTAGTGTCACTGCTTCCCCACACTTCGTGGTGGGCGTTGGCATCGCAGCCGAGAAGAAGTGGTAACGCCCTCTCCTCACAATACTCCGTCAGCTTTGCGACTTGTTCCGGTGGAGCCCGACTCTCGTCTCCTGGGAAGTATCCCGATGCTACAACTACCTCTCGAGTGCTCCTCCCGGCTTCCAATGAGACTTGGATAGCCACAAGGTCCCCGGTTAAGAACTCTGAAAGACATATGTATTTTAAATTACGTTTGAGAATTATGCAAGCTCTTGGTTTTCCACAAGAGGAGTCCCAAATTACCTGCATGTCTCCTCCTTGCAGACCGCGAATCTGCCCCCCGTACACCCAGGGCTCCTGAGCCAACACTATTCCAATGTTCTCCTTGGAATTTGCCCTTGCAATCACTGCAGATGCAGTTCTCGCATGATGGAGGTTTATCTGGGCTATCCTAGTGCTGGCCATTGGCTCCGTTATTGTTTGGAGCTCTTCTCCACTGTCGGACTGTCACCCTCCTCCTCCGACATGGCGCTTTCCTGCGCGTCGCTGTCCACCCCGAGCCCTAGGAGTCCTAGGTCTAGGTCGTCCAGCTTCTGCTCTTCACTGGGCAGCAGGTCTATTTCCCTGGTTGATCCCGTTCTTTCCGCCTCTATGGCTTCCGCGACTTCTTCAGGGACCTCGGTAAGTTTTCCACCCGATGCCTCCTCCGAGGTCTCTTTCCTTGGCTTTTCCTTGAGCACATGCACGGATATGTTGCCAAATCGGTAGTTGATATGACAACTCCGACGTTTAATTGCCTCTAGGGATCGGTCATCTACCCCGATCGTGAGGAGTTTACCCTTTCCCTCCACCTTGCTTCTGAAGACTCTCCATAGTCGAGTATGGAGATCTTCGTTCTGAGCAATTAGGAGTCTCATAAGGTCTTCTGTTTCTATTGCCGCGGCCTTTGGGAGAAAAACTGTCACCATGTGGGCTCCTGGTATATCATCTCCAGCACATGTTGACAGTTCCACCCCTTCCCAGCCTGGCAATCTAGGAATTATGGTTCTAACCCATTCTGCGGTACCTCCCGTCGCGCAGTCCACCAGTATAAGGCCTGGTCGAAAGCGTATCCCGGTGAACACCAGTTTCGACGTCCAACCCTTGATCGTTTGCTTGACGACAAGTTCTTCAATGATTTCCTGTTCCTCCCGAGTGAGTATTTGCGCGGGAAACCTTTTTGGCAGTATGGCCAGTCGAATGCCCTTGACCGCACTAGCATAGCTAATGCCGGGCTTCCTGGGTCCTGCCTTCACTCCTGACCTGCCCGGGTTTTCTCCCCCCGTAGGTTCAGGTCTGGGTTTTTTGGGAGCATTCCCTTCATGCGGGCTGATCTCTGCTGCTCCCCGCTTTCTCGGCTCTGGTAGAGATGGCTTAGGTCTGTCCTGAGCCTTCTTAAGGGCCTCTTTTGGTTTCAGGCCTTCCTTCAGATAGTGCAGGTACCATTTAACCCCGGCGCCACTGAGACCTGTCTCCTTCCTGACGTCTGTTATATTTATCTCAGACGTGCTTTTGCTGGTCCCTGCTCTTTGAGCAGTGGTGTTCGTTGGCTGTAGTCCACGCAGTATACCAATGCTCACCTTGGATCCACTGCTTGACGTCCCAACTTCTCCCTTCTTGGGTGTAGTCACCTGGCTTTCAGTAATTCGGAGACGTTCCTCCGCCTGATTAACCAGTTTTGGTGCGGTACGGGGCCCCGCTTTTTTGGTTTTTGTTTTCTTTTCTAGTTCTAGTTTTGTACTCATTTGATTCCCACGAGTATGGGGGTTAAGAGGTCCGCCGTACCATAGCCCCCCGTAGCACGGTAAGATCTAACTTACTCACTGAGGCGACCAGGTATCAGTGAGGCTCCGTTTGAATACAGTCAGTTACCCCCGACTGCAAACTATCCAATGGGCACGGTTCGCATGACACCCTGGATTGGGGGAGATGTTTTTCGACTCCCCAGTCTAGATCCGTAGCGATCCTATTATAACTATCTCAATAATGGTAGAATTTTTACCAAACTTTGCAGTATCGTGTTATCTACTGCGAGTTATATTACAATCTCGGCAGATGCGGGATTTTACCTAATACTAGCACTAATTGCCAAGCATTTAGAAACAAAAACAAGTCGGAAGCTGGACGCTTCAGGTACGAAAGGTTTTGTGTATTTCTTAGTACGTAGCACGTAATATGTGCGTATATTATGTGAGCATATCCACTTTCGAATGATATTGACATTCATAGTCTTGAATTTCCAAAGAAACGACAACTTCGACGTATTATAACTTTGTTAGTAATAGTGCGATTTCCACCAAGCTTGATAAAATCATACTCGATGTTATACCCTATATTGTTTCGTGATGCTAGCATGCACTTAAGGGAAGTTTAATTTGATACCCCACATGACTATATTTGATGAAAAACAATGTACACCTCCTTTTGCATGTATGGGAACCCCCCCCCCCCCCCCGCTTAAATTCGTTGTTCCCAGCTTTCTACCAAATTTGGCGTCAATCGCTGTAACCGTCTCCGAAAAAATGCGTGTGACGGACAGACAGGCAGACAGTAAACCGATTTTAATAAGGTTTTGTGTTCATCTTATGTGAGAAACTTCTACGCACATGTTTCCATCCGTATATAGCTCCAAATCCAACATATTTCTTCATATTTTTCTAAACTACAAGATGTGCGTACATATTACAGACATCGATATTATTCTCACCCTAAAAACACAAACTATATATTACCGAATACTGCACATATCCATGTATCCATTGAAAACTAAAAATTTGTAGTTTGGAGGAAGCTACTTGTCTATCAATGTTAGGCTAGATTACAAATAGCGGACAATATCAAATCTGTTAGAAATTGTCGTCCTTTATAGAAATGCAAAATTTTGTAGTTCTAGTATGAGCCGGGGGGTTTCCGGCTAAATTTAAAAAATATGCTAATATACTATTATTAACTTTATTTAGGCAGATACCGGAACGTGGTGTATTTCGTTTAGATACACCACTGTGATTTTTTTCAGATTTTTCGGGTTGAGAACGAGACCCGTTACACTTTTTGTGGGTGCCACTCCCCTATGTTTCACCCGAAATCAAATGTGGGGCCAGTTTCGAAAAATTCTAATTGCCCACATGACTACATTCTGTGAAAAAATTGCACCCTCCATTCACATGTATGGCAGCCTCCCTTAAACTTAACACAAAATGGTGCCACTTGCTATATGTAAAGGGAACATCAGACTACACGCTCTCACACGCTGTGACTATACGTGTGACGGGTGTAACAGACGGACAGGCATGCATCGAATCTATTCTAATAAGGTTTTATTTCACCCAAAATCGTCGGCGGTAGTAGGTTAGTAGGAGAATCCGTTGAGAACTCCCGGCAACATCGAACACGTATTCAGAATGATGTATTTCTGTATTGTCTGAACCAGACTGTGTGAGAGTCTCAGGACATCGAGGGAAACGGTGAGGGATTTTGATACAATACCTGTAGGTGATAATATTATGGAAACTATAACCACCTGGTCGAGACCCCAGATTTCTTTGATTTCCCGACCCAATGCCTCATAGTTCACCTTCTTCTCCACGTATTTCCGTTCAACGTTGCTATTATGGGAGATAGCAATATTAATAATATACGCGGTGCGACCCGTCTTATCGTACATACAGCATTATGCCCGGTAGTGTATTACCCCGCGCCCTAACAGTGCAGTCAGAAATCTTTTTAACGACTAACCATTCATTGATCCGCTCCTAGTTTGACTTCACTCCCCTCTGAGGATTGAAAGACCGATCCTTCAAGTTAGTGGGGTCAATCCACAGTCTGCCTTACAAACAGCCGCATGCAAAGGACTCACCTGCTCTTTTCTGTAAAAATATCCTGGATGCGAAAGTCACCAATGCTATGTCCAGCATCCGACTCGTGATGACCTTTGCAGATGACTCAGATTCGACATTTGTCTAATACAAATTCCTTCCGAATAGCAGGAAGAAAACTGAACTATAGTAAATAAAGGAAATATTTTTATAAAACTTGAAAAACCATACTCTCTAGGATCCTTCATACGCATGAAAAGGGGTTCCGTGCCATGCAAAACTAAAGGGCATTCAACGAGTCGCACACGGATGGACTCGCAAGTGTTCGTACCCTCAGATGAATGCGCTGATAACTTGGTATGTCACCTTTCCATGACTCTCGCTAAAAACTTTACTAGTTTAGGATCAATACGATTCGGATATATGGCATAGATGAGCCAGGTATCACCAGGTAGTCGATATAGAAGCTAAGCACATTTCTTGGCCGCTAATTTCCTGTCCTACAACTGCCGACTCAATAACGAGTTGCCCTTTTACTCCTCGGACAGAATGTTCTTGGTGTCGAAGTGCGCGTTGAGCTTTCTACTAATAATGGATGTTATGAATTTGTAGAGGATTGTTAGGCAAGTAATTCTGGTCTCATGTCAGATCTGCCCGTTCCTCAAGTGCTCCGCCGGTGGCCAACATAAAATTCGATGATTCTGTTTCAGTCTCCCCCAATTCTGTTTGTGAGCTTCTTCAAAATTACTTCTTTTCAATGTTTATACCTTGCTTTCTCCCTCTTCTTTCGATAACTTTGATATTTTTTCTCCCTATGCCCCTTCCATTCTTGCTGTCTCTCTTGCCATTGTCGAATTTCTTATCGACAATTTAGGAGGTTGCGGTCCTAACGGTCTTCGTAATATTAAAAAAAAAATTAAATGAAACATATCGCTTCTCCTTTCGATAATTGTTAACAAAAGTTTATCTGAAGGTTTCTTTCCCGACAATTGGAAGGAGGCACGTATCATCCGTCTACACCAAAAAAGCGATGCCACTTTTGCTGAAAACTACCGGTCCATATTACATCTTTGCTCAGTGTCTACAATTCTTGACAAATATGTCCAAGACTGCCTTTCGTTTTGCTTTGGACATCTCATTGCGAAGAAGCATGGGTTTCAAAGGAGGCGCTTGATCGTAACTAATTTATTGGAGTTTACAAACTTTGTTGCTAAATCCCTTAGTGAAAGGAAAGACGCGCATACAATTTATAATGATTTCTCCAAAGCGTTCGACTCCATCTGAATTGACCTAGTTATGGTTCTACTTATGTGGCCGAGCAGGTAGGACCTCCTTCAACAGTTGCATCTCAACTCCTTTTTTTCCTCATATGTATTCCTGCAGGGTTTCGTGTTTGGGCCATTTCTTTTCTTCTTATTCATTAATTAATTACTGTCTTTTGTATGCAGACGATTTAAAGCTATTTTCTATTGTTGACTCACCTGCAGAACTGAATCACCTGCAATGAAATCTCGACCCACTGCCCCATTGGTGTATGCAAAATAAGCTTGCACTTAATGTTAGTAAATGTTTCACGCTAGTTTTTTCCTTGAAATTTCCAGTCCCTACCCATATTTACTACTTGGATGGCCAACCACTTTCAGTTATTGCTTCTTATAAGGATCTTGGCATAACATTCGACAGCATTCGATTTAAGTGTCATTATGTTGACATTCTCAGCCGAGCTTGCAGAATGTCTGGTTTCGTTATTCGCTCCTCTTACCAGATTAAGGATGTTCATTCTTCAGTTATTCTGAATAACTCCTTTGTTCACAATATTCTAGAATATGCTTCAGTAGTACGGTGTCTTTACCATTCTGGTGACAGTTATGCTATAGAGTCAGTTCAAAGGAAATTTACTTGCTTCTGCTTTTTAAAAATAGCCTTCCCTATTCATGTTACCTTGATTGTCTTACATTTCTTAACATGTCGTTTCTTCAACAGCGCAGATCTCTGGCTGATGCAAGTGCCCTTTATAAATTATGCCATGATCTAATGGACATCTGTTTATTCTCTGAAATATCAGTTCCGAAATTCTTCACATAGCGTCCGCAATACAAACGGTTTTGGAATGCCTTTCGCAGAGCTCTTATGCTACTGTTACTTCTCTGCCAAGAATGCTTCGTGAATACAACTGCTTGCAATTTGGTCCTTTGTCTTCATCATTTAATTTATTTAAAATTACTACTACTGTAATCATTTTTAATTTTTCTTTTTTGTCGTTTTCATTTTTGTTTTTTTTTGTTCTTCTCGGTGTTGATCTTTCCATTATATCTGCGCGTACTATACCTTCCTGAATTATTTTTTCTGTTTATCGTACAGTTTGAATTAAATAAATAAATAATCGGGATCCTGCACCCTGTCCATTTTATTGACAAGGTAGGTATTTCCCGCAATGAGGAAAGATGGGAATTCCTCCGGACGACTAATGACCTCATTTATGCTATGTGTCAGCCCACTGTGTATGGCATACAGGTAAACTTTCTATACCAGAATTTCTGCACCCGATTCATACCAGGACCCCTCCGCTTCTTCAAGCTGTTTATGGCTCCTCCTGTCAGCAGGCTCAACATGCTGGGCGGGTAACCCCACTTTCACCCCAATATTCTTTCGCTCCGATGTTCAACAACCTAGCGTTACTATGTTTAAATACTTCCAGACTTTCTGCGGCGTCCAGTTTGTGGATTTTTTGGATAATATCCACGTTGTCCCATGAAATGTTATGGCCGCTGTCCGAAACACGTGTCTGCTATTTTTAAATAAATAAAACAAGTTAAACAGGAAAATTTTCCTTTTAAGAGTTTTACTTAAAAAGAACTATAGTAAACAAAGGAACTATTTTTATAAAACGTACTTTATTTTTCACCCGCTGCTGACATTGCCGGTGCTGATTTGAATCAGCCCAGCGGTGCTGCCTTAATGAGTCACGCCAATGTTCCAAAAGAATTTTCTTTTTTTCTTCGGTCACTCAGACCAATGACGCGAAAGTGAATCTTCTGAGCGGGCCATCTGGCAACCGCCACTGCACGACAATACACAAATGATTATACTTGCAACAACGACATATCGGTACGCAGATTGCAATCCCATAATTGATTTGAGATAGGATTCTCGGAGTTGCTGGAGATACATAGAGTCTGAGAATACTGACTCTATGTAAAGAATCTATTTCCGAGAAATCTACACACCCTCCTCGGAATTCGTCCCGAACCTCAGCGGAGACTTCAGCTGAACTGTAGAGAAGAGTGCTGGACTCAGGCGACTCCCGCCGGCTATCCGTATCGAACCTTCAATTTTTCCTTCTACTCACTCGCTGGATTTGCACTAACTGCTAGATGTGATAATAGTTTCTTCAGTGAGTTATCTGCAAGACTGCAATGATCCCGTACTTTCCTCACCTGCCCCTAAGACACTGCGGTGGCCTACAGCCATTCAGAATGAAGCTATGCATCCGTGCTTCTTTCACAACCAGGCTTGGGACTGGCTACAGCGGAGTTATTATAGTTAATATTAACTTCTTATGGAAATTATTATTAACTTCATTTGAACAGATATCAATATGCAAGGCATTTTGGGGCCTAGTTGTCATATAGAGGCAACTTCTTGATTTCATTCAGATTTTTGGGTAGGGTAGTTTCTGAGGACAATTGAGTTATAAAACTGTACTTCTTCATCCCCTGACTTTGTAAACAATTCCAAGAAATTTACATAGTACTGTACTAATTGGGAAGCAAATCATTCTGTAAGTAAGAAAACTCTGAGCTTGGGGTAGAACCCTATTTTCATCCCACGAGGCTCGCACTGTCAACATTAGACAAATTACTCCTTGATCTTTACATTGCGGTTTGGGTTCCTCCTGCAGGAATAAAAAACTACTCCCTCCCCGTAACTACTTTCTTTCCATAAATTTCAAACATTTGTAAGCATTTGTGCAAAAACAAAGTCTAGCATTATTAAAGCATATCCAGATTTTCGTTGTTTTTTTTTGTGGAGGAGAGCGAAATTGTTCCTTAACCAACCGCTTTCTTACCCTGGAAGCACCGTGGATGAAATTTCTTCTCTTTTGTGGTAGGGTTCAGCAAGTTTATCCACCGACCTTTCCTCTCTCTCCTTGAAATCGTTCGTATGGTTCCTAATTTTAATGCAGGGTAAGCTGGATCCGTGTGCTCTACTCAACGTGATCTCCATCCTCACACGCATCTCATAGAGCAGGGAGCGAACCCTAAGATCATTCCTCACTATCCGTAAGAAATAGGTCGGTTTGTGGCATCCGTTTTGTAATGTTCCTAGCATATCTCTTCGTTTTATGAAATTGAAGGCATTTCTGATAGCAAGCGTTACGAAGAGCAGTATCCGTCGAGATAGGCAGCTGATTGCCCCGGCTCGATGAACCGCATCCGAATTGCCATCAACCGGTACGGGATGTCTGGGAAATAATGCACGTACAATGCGGTCCATCTGGTGGCATACATAATGCTAAGTTTCGGCAAAGCCCCGATTTTCCGCGCGGCAAGTTTATAACCGAATCTTCACGGATCCCCATTTACCCCACTGAGTAAATCCTTCCAGCATCGAGCTTTGCTTTTGACACAATTGATGATTCTGTCCTCCATAATAGCAATATTGAATTAAGTTGAAAACTACTTGCTGAGAAAACCAAACATCTCGATGTTGTGGGCGTATTGGATGAGAAGCTACAGTCACAAAAGTGGTTTACGGAAAATCCGCAAAACAAACAACTTCCACAGTTTACCAAAGTCGCCATTTTTATTCGAAATGAATCCAGGGATAGTTGAAAGATTCACGAGACGGAGCATCAATTCCGCTACTTTCAAGCACAAATTGACTTTCCAAAACACCAATAATCGCCATTGCTTATATGCATAGTAGTAGGTGAAGCGCGTAATAACAAAATGCACTGCCTGCCTCTCCTCCAGTATTGGATTGCTCTTCTCAGCCTCATTTCCACTTTACTCCGTGCACAAAAGCATACATATATATACTTGTTAGGTACATTAATTAAAAACCGCTGGTAACCAGAACTCACATGGCTTTTACATTAGTTACTACCGGCAAGCTTTATTAGCATATACATATACATAAACATGTCTACCTGGAGTAATTGACACTGAAATGCAAATAAGTAAAAAATGTCAAAAAAGGAAAACTAAAACATTCCCACGACCCCGTCGTTCATATAAGTTTATTTTATATGATGACGTCATACATGTCTTGGGTGCCATAACTTTACCTGAAATGCGATGCCTTCAAACTTTTCAGAATTATGTCCTATATTATCGTCCATGCTGATGTCCTGTACTTCTGGGATGAAATTAAGGGAGGCTCTCCGGTAAATTTCTAAATCATGGTCATATACTATTATATAATAATAATAACTTCTACAAGTACCTAGGAATTCTGCAAGGAACCCATGCTCGAGTTGGTGATCTGAAGGACCACCGGCCACCACCACCAGCGCCCCTTTAGTTTTTAAGTAGGTAGGATCGTCCGAGCCTAAATGCTTGGCACTTGCTAGTGCTAGTATTAGGTAAAATCCGACATCTGCCGAGATTGTGATACCTCGGAAATAATCGTTGGCGCAAGAATCCATATTGGATCAGGGCCTTGAAGTGTGTTAGAGCACTTCGTTCAAGACCGTAACGGTACACTACAACACACTGTAGGAGGCAATGTGGTCAGCATTGCGCTCGACCGAGATTATTACCCTGATTTAACTCAGGTACTAATTCACAGCTGAGTCGACTGGTATCCGATATCCAGTCACGATTACAAATCCCTCTGCCGCCAGTGAGATTTGAACCGCGACCTTCCGCTACGACCGCCCAGCGCTTTAACCCCTTGAGCCATCCGGTCATATACTATTATTAACTTTAATTGTGCAGACATCGAAATGGGATGTATTTTGATGCCTGGAGTTCATATAGTTGCATCACTTTGATGTTTTTCAGATTTTTCAATTGGGTAGGTTTCGAGAACGAGACTTGTTTCACTTTTTGGGGCACACGTTTTGTGCCCTACCTCTCCTAGGTTTCACCCAATATGGAAAACTACTAACTGCGCAATTTCATTTGAAACTCCACATAACCATGTTCTGTGGAAAAAAAAATGTACACCCTCCCTTCGCATGTATGTGGAGGCCTCCTTAAAACCCAAAATGGCGCCACTCGCTGCATGTAAAGAGACACACAGGCCACACCAAATTTCGTAACAATCGGTTCAGCGGTTTCTGGGTAAATGGGGTATGACAGAGAGACAGACAGACGGACAGACAGACATTTAACCGATTTTAATAAGGTTTTGTGTTTACACAAAACCTTAAAAGTTAATGTTCCGTATGCTGACTTTTACTACCATATACAGTTGGAAATTTATCTTCCATGTCTTTTTGAAGATTTTCTTCTCTATGATTTGTTAAAAATAACTTATGTTAACAAAACTTCAAAAGATAAATGTACAAAAAATACATAGTATTTCAGCTTTACCCGTAGACTAGCGAAAGTATAAACCGTAAACTGAGCTATTCACATATAATATTCTCTTTGACAGATGTTAACCTCCTAAGTTAACCGTGAACATACTTGGAAGTTCACAGTTAACCGGGAAATAGTATTTGACAATATTTGAATATTTACACCATAACCTGCTTTGTACTATCGAAAGCGCTGTATATTGTATCTATAGAGTAATATATTGAAATCATTTTCTTGAAAAAAGGCAGGCAGCTTAGTAGAAGGACGACCCGGAAACAGGAAAATTTTCAAATACTCAAAAAGGTACATGGCGTAAAAAATGGTTCATAAAAAGCTATTGATTGAGGGCTTCAGATACGTTTGCTCTTAATACAAAGTATCAAGTTGTCAACAAACTACACAATAATGAAAAGACTGTGAAGTGAAATTCCCGAGCCAGCCAAGTAATTTCCGACAACAAAACTCAACAAAGTGGAAATATCCTCTGATGTCATATCCCTTAACATTCACCGACAAATCCGGGTTATGACACAAAACCAAATTCAAGCAAAGTGGAGTCAATGTCGTTGCAGCTTTGTCACAAAGTGAAATGTATTTGTTCCCTTCTCTGAATTCCTCTCTCCAGCAATCGGATGTATAAATTTTCAAATTGCAGATATGACATCATCTGAACACGGGCCAAATTCTCCCAATATGACCTTACTTCTGTACACGAGGCCTTGAATGAGATTAAATTTTCTCCTCTAGGGTAAAGCGCACTTAGGTTGACCGGAGAATTAATAAGGCTTAATTATTTAACAAAAAGCCTATTTTGAGCAGTTTACGGCGTTGATATTATATTTTATATTTTACAACCCCCATAAACGGTGAATAATATCAGCTAATTGAATATATTTCATTCTTCTTCGCCAGTCCTACAGCACGAGATGATTACAACGCTTTTTGGCATGTCCTTCGAATCGTGGGCTTTTGCCTATCGTTTGCTAATAGTTGTGCAAACCCAGTAGCCCTGTATTTCGTAAGTGGCGCTTTCCGCAAGCACTTTAATAGGTAATTGATTTCAGTCAACTCCTTTTATCCACGTGCAAACCATTTTAGCTCTACTACTAAGCCTATTTAATGGACGTTTTCTCTTTCTGTGTTCTATTTTCCTCTTAGATATTTATTTTGTCAAGGAGCCTCCGGTGGTCTGCGTCATAGAAGTGAACATCTGACTCATCGGGATACATCATTGACAAGCACGCTGTCGAGACGATTTACGTCACGTCATTCGTGTCGCCACAGTACAATTAGAAGGTATCCTTTTTTCAAATCCTTTTATCCTAAAATAAGCACTACAATCCTTGAAAGCCTATGACATTTCACATCTCGTTTTTCTTCTATTTTCTCCCTTGGCTACAGGTTCAGTGTGAATAGAATGCAAGAGACCACAATTACAGTGATACCAAACGGCCTTTTGAATACGAACGACGATTATGGGTACGAGAGTGATCATGCTATATGAAAATTAAAGAAACGACGAAACCTTCATCCGAAGCGAAATGTAGTCCTAACGTGCACAAAATCTAGACTTGAATTTAGTACTATTAAAGAGTGAAATCGTACGAAATATTTTTATGTATTCTATCAACGAATTTCTCACACACTTTACTGTGAAAGCATTTGTAAAAATTTTGTTTGAAGATAGTTTCTTCATGTATTCGTTAAGTAGACCAATTTTTCCCAATGTACATAAGATCCATAAAGAAATGTAAGATATCACAAACTAGAGTTGTAACTGTACAAAATAAATGAAGTTGTAAAGTTGAAGATGCTTTTTGCTCAAACTTAAATGCCGATTGGTTACCTGGTAAGTACTATATTAATTTGCAACAACTACATATACGTATTTAAGACGGAAGCACAAACAAAATATTACTACACTCTGTTCTCCAAAATATGTAGCGATTCATTCTGTATTAAATCTATGTTTCTCTATTCCTAATGCCTTTGCCCTTGCCATGAAAGCTGTAACCCGGAATATCCAACGCCAACTGAACTACACAACCAAGACGACTATACATAGGAGATTCAACTTTTAGCACATTCTTTGAAATTTTATGGTCAGAGACAATCATTGCGCATTTTCGACCGCGATAGGAGTTGTGCGTCAAAAATTCCGCACATGAGGGCTGATGTTAGCGCTGTGTATGTGATGCAGTGCACTGATGTGCGTCCACATGGTTGCCAGCACATGGCTACGAGATGCTGGAAGCACGTGACAGAACCTGTCATAACAACAGATATTGCACAGCTGTTTATGGCTTGCCACATCTCAACGAGAAGCTAAGCAGAGCTACTTTAAAAATTCATTTCGGATTAATGGTAATGGATCTTAATGGAATCACTGAGCGAATAACGCTTCAAAATTCTTTTATAGGAAAATTGGTGGAATCAATTAATCCATGTTTGCTCTCTTAGGAAATGAGAAGCAAATAAGTTAGTGCATCCAAGATAACTCTTTCGGATGCATCCATTTCCTGCTGTGATAGGGTGGAGAAATACAAACAGTCTATGATGGAGATAGAAACGACCGTCTCGAATTAATAATCCGCCAGAGTGCAGTTTTTCCTGACATCTTTTACAGTTCCGAGTGCTGGCCAGGCACTAAAAACAATGAACGCCATCTCTTGGTAGTGACGATGGTTAGTTGCAATGGATTAGTTGAATAACTTCCTATGATCACGTGCGAAATGAGGATGTCCGCAATCGATATGGCGTCACGAGAACTGATCCGCCATACAATTAGCGGAGATGACAATATGCTAGCTAAGATCAAAAGGTCGTCTCGACTTCATCCTAACCAAGCTTATAACCTAGAGAATAGCAAAGTGAATTTATATTAGCTAGCCTCGGTACCTATCGGGACCAAGGCAAAAGAATTTTAAATTAGTATTCAAAAAAAAAAACTTATTAAATGCAGCTACATATGTTCAACTGCTGGTATGAAAGGAAAAAAGTTTAATCATGAAGGCAACTACGGTATTCCAATTTCGATTACATTAAAGCGGTTGAGTTATAAGTTTGTTGTCCGTAGTAACAAATTGTATAGTTGAACTATAGCATATTTATGTGATTTTGCGAGAAATTAGACTTCATTATAGATGAAAAAAATGACAACTGTCATGAATTGCAGATAAATAAATTACGTCATGCCGCTCAGGCCACAATGGTACCACACTTTTCTTTCTTCTTCTGTGGAGATATTATTTGCTTTATTTTCCACAGATTTTTAGAGATACGGGCCTTTGTCGCGCTGTAATAATTCCTTGAGATTTAATGGCAATTCCGCTTGTTGTAAACTACGAAGCTTATAACATAAGAATAAAATTCGTAGTTTAGAAATACTGCTGCTTGAAAATACGGAAATTCTTAAGTTTTCATTAATTTGAATTTTGATTTTCATTAGTTTTTTTCTAAAATGTTGAATTATGGAATTTCTTTCATCAATTCTGTTATGCTATGGTTGAACCCAGTACTCCACGTAAAGCAAAGCCCATCAATTCCATCTACACCCGGCCGCTTTCCGTTTGCCGGTAATGCGCATCCATTCCCCTCACGTCTTTTTGAGAAACTTCATTCCGTGTCCATCATTCTGGGCCATGTAGTTCTTGGAAGACCCAATCGTATGCCACCTACGAATAGTGAGTTCTCTTGCTTCGAATGACTCAAAAGAAAGTTATGTAACCCATACATTACCACTCTCTTTTTTTATCTTCCATCAACCATGTCTGATGAGTATCTAACCCCTACCCCACAAGGTGGGGTATTATCACCACTAATGTTTAGCATGATAGTTGATGAACTCCTAAGAATGCTAACAAATACAGGAATACAGGTGCAGGGTTACGGTAATGATATTATTTCAATCTATAGGGGTAAATATGAGGATGCCCCATGTGACAGAATCCAAATCGAATTAGGAATCAAGGCGGGGCTGCGTGTCAATTCAGCCAATGCCAATAGAGTACCACTCACTAAGAAACGTAAGCTTTATCCCCAGCCTTTAGATTACATGGCATCGAGTAACAGAAGTCAAATATTTGGCATCATAATGGACCATAAACTAATCTGGAGGACACATGTTGAAAAGCCACAAGGACGCTGATGACTTTCTGATCCATTACAGTGGGGAATGCACAACGAAAATGCTGCACTGGATAATACACTCCTATAGTTAGGCTAATGATTACCTACGGGGCGGTAATCTGGGCAGACTCAAAGTTGAAAAACTGCCTGGCGTGTGTATCAATGGGGCAATGAGAGCTTACCCAACGGCATCCCTAGAGATCCTGTTGGAATTAATTTCTCCCCATCTGCACATAAGGATGCAGACAAGGAGAGTGATACTCAGAATTCCCGGTAGTACCAACGAGGCGGGAAGCTACCGCAATTGAGGGAAAATTGATATTCTTTCTAGGCAGAATCCGGAATTACTGATATCAACATGACAACAAGTTTTAACATCGATGAAAAGTTCAAAACGCGTTGGAACAGCAAGACAAACTGGTAGAGAATGACATTTTCATACGACTTAAACCTGATTACCTGGTATCTGACGGATCCCTTACAGCAGAGGGAGTAGGTTTCGGGATAATTTGTCCGAGGAAAACGCACTGCAACCCATTGGTTCAAGCACGCCAGCATATTTCAGATGGAAATATACCCCATAGACGGATATGCCTCCTTCAGCCTCTGAAGAAACAATAGGAGGCAGAACATTGCTATTCTAACCAATAGCCAAGTGACTATTAAGGCATTTGGGTCCTACCAGGTAAATTCCAAACTAGTATGTTAATACCCTAACAAACTGGACACGCTCGACTCATAAGGTCTGGATACTGTGGATTCAAGGCTACATTGGGTTATAAAACTACGAGGCGGCGGACGAGCTGGACAAGCAAGGGGCAGCGATGCCTCTATACGGGCCAGAACCATTCTGTGGGATCGGAAATGGGTTCAAGGCCGTGGTCTAGTTCTTGTAAGACCCTGTGCGGCTTCCCTTGACGATATTATTATTATTCTCTCTGGTGGCAATCTTTTCGGGACATAATCATCAACTCAATGCGCACCAAAAGTGAAAACACTTTTCGTGGCGGCACAAACTTATTAATATTCTCAGTTGATTAGAGTCGTTCTCGCCGAGAGAACATTTTTCCACTGCCGCGCGACACCCGGATCACAGAAATGGTCCGTATTGAATAAGGGGTCGACTCTCCGTTGCCCTCCGAGCATACGCCAAAAACGGCACTCAAGCAAAGGTACATATGTACGTATATTGAATACCGTCGGTTTAATGTACAAATATATCTTTCTGAATTAGGCGCTACTCCAAAGCTTCATTAGCATATGCATATAAATTACACGCATATGTCTGTCTCGAGCAATGGAAGTTAGTTAAAACACTAAAATGAAATGTGTCCATGCGACCCCACATTCATATGAGCTCACTTTGTTGTGAATTGACGAATTCGCAAGTTATGGTGATGTCATACACATTTTAGAATAGACGAAGTTAACATAAAATGTAAAAGTTTTATAACTTTATTATTAATAGTTGGATGTCCTTCAAACTTTCTAAAGTTATGCTTTAAGGTTTACGCTTATGCCAAATTTTGTACTCCTAACATGAACTTAAGGTTCTTTCTGGCTAAATTTCTAAAATATACTAATACAATATTATCAGTGTAGATTTCTGAACGGTATGTATTTAGAGGCCTAGATTTCGTTTAGATACACCACTGTGATTTTTTGCAGATTTTTACTTGGATAGGTTCTGAGAACGAAAGCTGTTATGACGTCACGCCCATTCCTTTCACTAGTCGCTTATACTTTGCCACGACTTATAGTCTTCTTCCGGTAGGGACCAAAATTTTGTGGTAAGGGAGAGACACGTTTCGAGATTTCATGTAACACAAAATGTTATTGAAATCGGTTCATTGTCGGCCTATCTGTTCTTTTGTCTGTCTACTTATCACATACCTTTTTTCTCGAAAACGGTTATCCCTATTGACACGAAATTTGGTAGAAAGGGTGAAACTGTGCACTCCATAGTACCGGGGTTCCAAAGAGTCAATAACTTCAGGAACTCTTTCTCAGAAACTGCCATACCGGAAAATGTGAAAATAACATGTTCTATCTCTAAGCTGTTTCTAAAAAAACCGAAAGGCGCCAGTATTATTTCACATGATTTCAGAACCAGAAATAGAAGCAGAGTTGTCTACCCCTTGGAATATAAAGTAGAAATTAGGCAACTGAATACCTATATTGGAAAACAAAGAGATTTAACTTTCATTGACTTTGTAAATGTAATAACAAAGTCAATGAAAAGATGAAAAGATGTGGTCGGATTTTAGGACTGTCCTCATATTTTGATTTCATTTGATAAACTACTGAAATAACTGAACGCATCAATGGAACATAACACATCAAATCCGTAGCTTAGTTTCAAATTGCACTGTTCCCATAGAAACCTCAAACCTCATTTGTTTATGACATTGATTGACATTGTATTGGATTAACATGTTTCACAAGTTGGGTAAATTGTTTGATATGAATTCAGAATGTGGTTTTTGATTGAATATATCGGTGATTTAAAGGCAAAGGCTTGATTGATACCATGGTTCTACCTAATAGACGTCATGCTTAAAAAGACACATTGCATTTCAGAATTTAGGTTGAACTTAATTGGTCGTAAGATGTGACGTGGCGGCTTCAAGACAGACTTTTTAAGGTTTTGTTTGTAAAACAAAACCTTATTAAAATCGGTTTACTGTCTGTCTGTCTGTCCGTCTGTCTGTCTGTCTGTCTGTCCGTCACACGCATTTTTCTCGGAGACGGTTGTAGCGATTGGCACCAAATTTGGTAGAAAGGTGGGAACTGTGAACGCTCACGTATATAGTGAGTTACATCCTTTTACGTCGCCCTTGCAAAAGGAGGGTGTAAATTTTTTTTTCATCAAATATAGTCATGTGGGGTATCGAATTAAAGGTCTCGATTAGTACTTTTCGAAGCCAGTCTTAATTTTGACATTTGTTGAAAAGGTGGGGGGTGTGGGGAGTTGAAAATGGTCATTTTTTTGACGAACCCATTCTCAGAAACTACCCAACCGAAAAATCTGGAAAAAATCAGGGGGCTGTCACTATATGGTGCCTAGGCTCCGAAATACCCTCCATACCGATACCTGTTCAAATAAAGTTAATAATAGTACATTACTATAATTTTTAGTAATTGACAGGAAAACCCCCCTTAAGTTCAACCTAGAATCACAAAATTTTGCAACAAGATAGGCTACAGTATAGAGCATGATCCTGCCAAATTTGGTGAAAATCGCACTATTACTAACAAGGTAATACTAAGTCAAAGCTGTCGCTTCTCTGCAAATTCGAGACTATGAATGTCAATATCACTTGAAAGTGGCTATTTTCACATAATATATGCATATTTTACGTGTTACATGCTAATGGGACAAATGCACACCCAAATCTCTTTATAAAAGAAATACACAAAACCTTTCATACCTGAAGCGTATAGCTTCCGGTTTCCCGACTTGTTTGTTTTGCATACATGTTATCTACAGAATGCATACAATATACTTCCAAACTCATTTTCCGAATTTCTTGAAATTATTTGGAAAGTTACAACTGTGGGAAGGTAAGATTCTTAAGCGCGCAGCTGAGCGCTTGACGAAGGGCGAGCGGAGCATGAGTGACTCCAAAAGACAGGCTAGAATTTCAACCAGTGAAGGGCAGTCGGAATTACTAAATTTCCAAGAAGAAATGAAAGCAAGTCTCTATACACCAGGACTAGCAGCTCAGTGGAAAGCAACAATTTCATGGTGTAATTAAATTAAATTTTTAATATTTTTAAAAGCATTTTTCGTTCCCACGATGACCATTCATTTGTGTATGAGTGTTTGCATTGGGGAAAAGCCAAGCCTCTGAGCACTCGACCCTAGTGGACCATTGTACTCAATTCCCCCGTCTAACGGAATATCCCGGATGTGTTTATGAATGACAGGATTTCCCTTGGTGGATGTTATGCTATCCACTGCAGTTGTCGCACATCAGCACCATGTTTGATGCGTCCATAGGTGGGCCACTCACATAGAAAATGTTCTGTGGATCCTGCTTCCTCATTACAGGATGGACACGTATCATCTTGGAGAATTCCTATACTGAACATGTGCCCAGCTAGTGAATCATAGCCAGTCAGACTGCCCACAATACTTTTACAAGTCTTCCTGCTTTTCAACAGGATAAACTTTGCAGTATCCTGGTATCCTAGTTTTGAACATTGCTGTGTTTAGCGGCATTAGGGCTATGCCACCTGCTATTATGGGAAGTTTGCCCCCAGTTTTTGTAAGCAACATTAGGTTACCACAATAACCAGTTATCTACAGTAGTTCCACCATATTGAATTCAGAAAGAGAGTTCTACATTCCTGAAAGATGTTTGAAAGGACTGTTCAACCCTCTCAATGCAGCTTGACTATCGCTACCGGTTGCAATGCGCCTGCCCTTCCGCCGCTTCTCAAACATTCAGGTTGCTGCCCTAAGGATCAAATACACTTCAGCCTAAAGGAACCTTGTGTATTGTCCCAATTTTTCAATTTTATTCGAGATTTAGACTACTACTCCAGAACCCTGTTCTGTTT
The DNA here is from genome assembly GCF_905115235.1 of Hermetia illucens. Lineage (NCBI taxonomy): Eukaryota > Metazoa > Arthropoda > Insecta > Diptera > Stratiomyidae > Hermetia > Hermetia illucens. The sequence continues at coordinate 85,961,413 of NC_051852.1, read as the reverse complement.
TCGAGTCATCGGTGTGGAAGACTTCAGTAAAGCCTGACACACTCCACTGGTTCGTGTCAGTTTTCTCTTTGTTTGAAAATTATTTCATATCTTCTACCAACCAGATATATAATAATAATCGTTGGCACAACAATCCATATTGGATCAGGGCCTTGAAGCGTGTACACTACAGAACACTGTAGGATACAATGTGATCAGCATTACGCTCGCCCGAGATTATTACCCTGATTTGACTCAGGTACTCATTCACAGCTTAGTCGACTGGTATCCGACGTCAAATCACGATCCCAATGCCGCCAGCAAGATTTGAACCGCGACCTTCCGTAAGACAGCCTTGTGTTCTAACCACTCAGCTATCCGGACACAACCAGATGTATGGGGATTCGAAAATCAGAATGCATTGCGGAAACTGGATTCACTTCTCCCTCTAAATCTTCCAACCCTCTGCGCTCCCACGTCTATTATGTGATACCCAGACACACATTTCTTTGCAATGTGGCTAGTTAACAGCGAAAACTATTTTGTTTCTAATTAACACACCACACTACGGATGTATAAGCGAACGTTGTAATGATTGCAACATATATCCACATAGAGAGCTAAGTCCCCATGTCGAGGCAAAGTTCCGCCTACACTGCCCATAAGCTGTGAGAGCTCGTTTCATCTTTACCTCCTGCCTCTTTTCTTGAATAACTCCCAGATATTTCACTTCTTCGAAGAGTTGAAGAGCTATACCCTCATTCCTGGAAGGCAAAGGCCATTCAGTTTCTTCCTTTTTATCAATAATATTTGGATTAATTGAAAGTCCACGCCTGAAGCACCAACTGCCAATCAAATCAACGGTGCGTTGTATGTCAACGAATAGATAGTACAGCTACGTCATCAGCATAAGTTTGAGCGTGTATTGGCAGATTTTGCAGTTCGAATTGTAAAGAGTCGATCAATATACACCATAGAAATTGCGATAGCACACGTCCTTCCGTTGTTAGGTATCCCACTTCAGCACACAACAATCTCTTCGATGGCATAGCGTAGATCCACTAAATAATTGTGTCATTAACATCATGTTCTTTAGCGGCATCACAAAGTTTTTGCAAGGACGCACAGTCAAACGTCCCTTTAATGTTCACCCCATCGCGTACTCGCCTTCAAAGGTGTGACGTTTATCTTTGAAACCAAAGAGTGAAGAACAGACTCACAGCACTTTCTACGTTGGCAAAACATGTTGGTTCTCATTTAGCGGGTGCAGTTTTAACACCTCCTCGCGAATGTCACGCTCAATCAGTCTCTCTCAGTAAAAATGATTTGCATGAAGTACTTTGGATATCGTTTAGGGCTTAACACCCAAACTTTAAAAATATTCGGCGATGACGGCCCTACGGTTTCTTACCAGGCCAGAGGCAAATCGTCAGATGCTGGCTCACCTTTGCCCTGGGAGCAGCGTGACCAAAGCAGCTCGCAGATTTTAAGTTCTCCTTTATACATATAATTCGCAGAACACAACATAACTACGAATTATATTGATCGCAAATCCGACCATACTATTAGCAATAGCTTGGCCAGAGGTGAAACTAACTTTTTTTTTAGAATTGCTCGGTCCTAAGTCCGCATTCACTTGATGCCGGACCGGACCAAATGGGGAGTAACTTACTCCCTCTTTTTTTGGTCCACGGACCCCTCGTTTAGGGCTTAGCCCTTCCAATCACAGTAACCTCTTGAGAAAATAACACATAATGAAGTATGTATTTCTGGAAAAGATTCAAGTCCTTTTCACATATTTTTTCAGTTATATTTTCGGGGATTTCAAATGGTGGCTTTAGTTGCAGTAGTGGAAATTTTCGGTTTCTAAACGAATCCGCAAGTATCAAAAGAACTTTTTGTGAACGACGGGGATTGTTCTTCTAAACCAAAGAACATTCTATCAAAATCTCCGTAGCTCCATCCGGAAAAGCAACATTACTTTGGTACTGATAGCGGACTTCGGGAAAGTATTTGAAAACATCCCTTATGCTTAAGGCGGCATTGAAATATTCCTTGACAGGACGTGCTACTTGAAGGTGCCAGCCGCTGATAAGATTCGCGCCCTCTTCGTAAAACGAAAAGCACTCATAACGCATTGGCAAGGTTCACATTTCGGTTCTTTTTCCTTTTTTGTTTGTGCAAAACTCCCAAAACATCTAAATGTTTATAAATTGATATTTATGTAAACAAGTCGAAATACCGGAAGCTCGCGCTTCGGGTATAAAGGTTTTGTGTTCATCTGATGTGAGAAACTTCAACGCACATTTTTCTGTCTGTATATAGCTACAAATCCAACATAATCCTTCATATTTTTCCAAACTACGAGACATACGTACATATTACAGCCATAGATATCACGCTCACCCTAAACAAACAAACTGCCTATTACCGAATACTGTACACATATATGCGCGTATATAAATTGATCGCACCCATATTTCCGATTTACTTCTTGAATTAGGCACTACCCGCAAAGTTCATTAGCACGCAACTATTATATATCTACATACACACATGTCTGGCTGACAAATAACTAAAAAACTAAAACAAAATAATTCTCTGCGACCCAATTCATAAGAACTCATTTCGTTGTGGTATTGATATGTGATGATGACGTCATGCAGGTTGTAGAGTGCACGAAATTCACAAAAAATTGTAAAGTTTCACCCCCTATAACTTTGTTAATAAGTGTTGGATTTTCTTCAAACTTGACCAAACTGTGAATTATGTTCTTCATTACACGCATGCCAAATTTTGTACTTCTGGGATGAACATAAGGGGGGGTGCCGGGTAAATTTCTAAAATGTGGAAATATACTATTATCAACTTTATTTGTGCAGATATCGGAACCGGATATATTTTGAGGCCTAGATTTCGTAGAGATGCACCAATGTGATTTTTTTCAGATTTTTCGGTTGGATAGGTTCTGAGAACGAGACCTGTTACACTTTTTGTGGGTCATATTTTGAACCCTCACTCCCCTATGTTTCATCTAATATCAAATATTGAACCAGATTCGAAAAGTACTAATTGAGACCTTTCATTTGATACCCTACATGGCTACATTCTGTGAAAAAAAAATTTGCACCTTCCATTCACATGTATGGGGAGCCCCCCTTAAACTTAACACAAGATGGCGCCACTTACTGCATGTAAAGGGATCACCAGATTACATACTCTCACCAATTTTCGTGACAATCGGTCTAGCCGTTTCCGAATAAATCGGGTGTGACAGACAGACAGACAGACAGACAGACAGACGGACAGACAGACACCGTCTCGATTCTAATAAGGTTTTGTTTCACACAAAACCTTAAAAAGGGTTACGAAAAAGGCATCAAAGGATTACACTCATAGAATAACTGTTAAGCAGCCTACTTCGCTTATAATTCTACATTTAACTCCATATCACATTGGTGGCTATTACAAGATACGTTTGAACAAATGCAGCCTGAATATGGTACTTTTGACATAAAAGAGAGTGAGGAATAAAGCATTGGTATCCTCACAATTATCAAAGATACCAATGAGGCTTGGAATCTACTAGGGCGAATTTTTAACCGCGGTGAAGTTGCAAGTCAAACAAGGAATGTTTCTCAAATATTGAATATCAAAGATGAAAATCAACTTCCTTCTAGTAGGCCGTCACCTTTCAGTGCAGCAGGTCTATAGGGATGCAGCTTGGTTTTGATAATGCCCCATAAAAGAATGGATTCGGATAACTTCAGCAAATACCTTGGCACATTAAAAACAACAACACCTAAATTGCTAGGTGAATTTTAGCGGCGTTTTGGCGTGAGTTGTTCCAGAAATGTAACGACTTTACAATCAACATCAACAACAGATGGAATCCCCAGTATGGGAACCCTCAAGGCAAACAATGGAGTATCTCAAAGTAAAGAAATAGTAAAAAAATCCCACCCGGTGACTGATATCAAGGTTAAATATGGGTAGCGGACGAAGCCCCAAAAAGCAAATCTTGTTTATGGGGTCACAAGGCATGGGCCTCATCAATTAGTAATATACTCGCGGAATCGCATATAAACCAAATATTACAATCGCATAATAAATCAAGAACAAGTCGGGAAACCGGAAGCTGGACACTTCAGGTACGAAAGGTTTTGTGTATTTCTTAGTACGTAGCACGTAATATATCCATATATTATGTGAGAGTATCCACTTTCGGGTGATATTGACATTCATAGTCTTCAATTTTCAAAGAAGCAACAAATTTGAGGTATTATAACTTTGTTAATAATAATGCGATTTCCACCAAACTTGGTAAGATCATGCTCTATATTATAGCCTATATCACTACAAAATTCCATGGTACTAGGATGAACTTAAAGGGGGTTTCTAACCAATTACAAAAAATTGTAGTAATATACTATTATTAACTTTATTTAAACAGATATCGGCATGGAAGGTATTTCGGAGCCCAGGCACCATATAGTGGCAGCCTTCTGATTTTTTTTCAGATTTTTCGGTTTGGTAGTTTCTGAGAATGGCCTCCTTAAAGAAGTGATCACTTTCAACCCCCCGCGCTCCCCACCCTTCAAAGAAATGTCAAAACTATGATCGGCTTTGAAAAGTACTAATCGGGACCTTTAATTTGATACCCCACATGACTATATTTGATGAAAAAAAATTTCACACCCTTCTTTTGCATGTATGGGGACCCCCCCTTAAATTCGACGAAAAAGGATGTAATTCACTGTATGCGTGAGCGTTCACAGTTCCCACCTTCTTACCAAATTTGGTGTCAATCGCTATAACCGTCTCCGAGAAAAATGTGTGTGACGGACAGACAGACAGACAGTAAACCGATTTTAGTAAGGTTTTGTGTTTACACAAAACCTTAAAAAAACAACAACATGTGAAAATATATGTCAGTGCAAGATCGAATAACATCCTAAACGATGATTGAACAAGCAATGATAACAGAGAAGAAGAGGATCAGTGTGTATTCCGAAGATATAACCGTGGTGCTCGTGACCTAATAGTTGAGCGGTTAGAGCACAAGGCTGGCGTATGGAAGGTCGCGGTTCAAATCTCACTGGCGGCAGTGGGATTTGTATCGTGATTTGACGTCGGATTTCAGTCGACTCAGCTGTGAATGAGTATCTGAATCAAATCAGGGTAACAATCTCGGACGAGCGCAATGCTGACGACATTCCCTAATACAGCGTACTGTAATCCACGACGAGCCGACCCCGCTTGTGAACGGGACAAAGGCTGAAGAAGAAGAAGAAAAGGGTACTGAAATCGTGTAGTGTACCATTATAGCCTTGAATAAAGTGCTCTAATACACTTCATCCCATGGCCATCATCCAATATGTTGCTAGAGAAGGATTCGGGAAACAAAGTAAGACCGCACAAAGAACTATTCTGTATCAAATGTAAAAGTGAAAACGCTCCACTTAGGCTAAGTTCGCGAGTAGCTATTTGGACACAAGTATCTTGATTCTGCGCAAACCGGTAGACTCAAGATTAATTGAAAGTCACGATGTTACTTGTCGGTTGGCGAAGCCAGGGAGTTCGTCAAAACGAATAAAGTGGTGGCCTAAATACCAATACAGGCATTTTTTGATATCTGAAGTTTGCTCGTTAAGTTAAGGACTTAAAATGTGGGCCCCAAAAGCAAGATATCGAACGTTGGACCATCGATTATTATTGTTATCAACTTAAAAGCCTGGACTGAAGAGAGCCTCCACCATTTACTCCTTCGAACCATCGCGATCCATCGATCGCGTCTTCCAATTTTAAAATCCGAGAACTGGGGTGCTGTCTCCTTTAAAAAAAAATCTGCTTAACCCTTTCCAGGTTTTCCTACCGGTCTTCGTCCTTCTGACTTCCTTTCGATAGCCATTTTAGGTATCCGAGTGCGATCCATACCCTAAACTTAGGTTGTTGTCCCCATCCACATGATGGTGGACCCTAAACTTGACAAGCCCATTACAACTTTCGAAGTTTTATTAGTTAGGAAACTTCCTCGTCGTCAAATGTTTGGCAACCCTGTCCATAAAATACCTATAGAAAACCGACTGCAACACTGTTCATTGTTCTGTGCTAACGTGACTCAAATTTCAGAACATCTCCCAGGCTCAAAACGTCTATGCTAATTTTTACGCAATTCACAAGAAAATCACAAAACCTTTCAAATGTAATGCGCTTGCTTACCAGTCATATTCAATTGTTAATTATCAATCAGCACCACCATCACACACCAGTTAACTGGTTTTTCAATTAATTGATTTCCATGCAACTAAACATCAATCAATTGAAATTGTTCGAATAACGAATGAAAATAAAAAAAATTTGTTGCACATTTTCGAATAACAATTGAATTTTGAATTTAACTGTTCATTCCAGCAGGTTAAAGTCATGCAATAAATTCAATTCATAAATAAATATTTTTGCTGACATTATGCAATTAATTTTTAAACCAAACAGTTTTTAGCGAGTCTTAAATCTTTTCCAGAGAAAGAAGAAAACATTTCAGGGCGTTTTGTAAATACAGCGGGGCGAAAAACGGACGAAAGTATTAAAATTTTCAAAAAAAATCGCTTCTTTGCAAATCATTTCACCTGTCTGGCATCAAGGAAGCGGAAGTTAATGTGGGAAAACATTAAAATTAAGTACACCAGATTGACTTAAATAACACCTAATTCTTCTTTAATATAGATAAAAGATTTTACTTAATTCAATTCAAAATCTGTGAAGTGTGTGTATTTGCATACAGTTCATAAATTATCCTTATACTATCATTCCTTCACATGAAATAGCGGCATACCCAAGGGTTTTTCAACATTTGATTGATTGCTGTGTATAACTACAGCTTGCTATAGTGAATCTATAGCGCATGGACGTCAGCAATTTTATCTAAATATTTTCTTGCAATACAAATAGTGCTTAAAGTCTAATTTAGCAGTCGTGCTACATACGCTCTCACGTGGTTCTGCCCAAACCCTAATATCCCCACGAGGACAAACTTGAGTAAGTATTGGTTTAATCAGATCATTTGCATCTTTTTTTTTTGTACAGAATGTGGAAAGTAGGAGAATCCCCGAAGGACCATAAGAGATTTCCGTACAATTTGTGAGGCGTGAATGGCAAGTCGATTAAACGGCAGGTCCTCGCTACCCTCGCAAAGGCAAATAGAAGCCGGGTCCCCTGATAACAAAATTGCTTGCTGTTATTGGGAACAAATTTCCATTCGTCGACTATTCGTGAGGAATTGTATGTATTTCATTTGAGCCTCTTCAGTTCGATTTTCACGTCGTATGTGGTCGTGTAGACAATCAGATTGTCATCGGGGGCAATTTCTGCCTCCAAAATCGTTACGAACTAGAAATTGTCAGTCGACATTAAAATTTGCGACCAGAATAAGAAGCAATTCACATACTATGTAGACATCAACAACTAGTCGATATCAATAGGCATCTCTAAAATATGTAGTAAATGATATGCGTAACTCGGCTTTGCAAAACAAAACCTTATTAAAATCGGTTCAATGTTGAATCCTGGTAGCCGGTGATTTTAATGAAAGGGGGGGTGGTAGTGTCGCAGTTGACACCATCGTAAATTCGGTGATGAACCTGATAAAAACAGCGTATGAGGCTTCCATGCCCCGAAGGGGCCCCAGGCACGACAACCCTTCTATTTACCAGTGGACGGCAGAAATTGCCGACCTACGGAGGGAGTGTCATAAGCTCCACCGTTTGGCACAAGGTTTGCACTCCAACGAGCAGACAATGTGCCATAAATGCACAGTATAGATCAGCAAAAAGGAGACTCCTTAGCGCTATAAATAAAGACTAAGCTCGCGGCTGGCAGAACCATGTTAACGAGGTGAATGGTGGGGGCTTGACTATACGCTGGTCACCCGGGAAATCGGGGCTCTGCGGAGGCCCTGCATACTAAGTACCGACCAGATGGACCGCATTGTGAAGGCATTGTTCCCCAGACACCCGGTACGGGTTGATGTAAATACCGCAGAAAGCATCGAGGATTGCCCCCTCCTCATAATGAGAGAGTTCGAAGAAGCGGTTCTCACTATGAAAAACGAGAAGGCGCCAGGCCCTAATGACATCCCGACGGTAGGGTAGCTTACAAACTGGTGTTCCACCAACGGCCAGAATTGCTGCTTGAAGTGTTCAACGCTTGCTTGAAGGAGGGCATTTTTCCTAGTCGCTGGAAAGTGGCCAGAATCGCGTTGATCAGTAAGGGTAAGAGAGACCCGGAGCTCCCGTCTGCATACCGACTGCTGTGTATGCTTGACATGGCCGGAAAAGTGCTCGAGAAGCTCATCACGGGTAGACTCATTGAAGCGATCCGGGCTGCCGGGGACTTATCCGCAAGGGGTTCAGAAGAGATCTACAGTGGATGTTGTTATGGAGGTCGTAGATGGGGTTCATTGAGCCGAGGCACACCGACGCCGATCTCGACGGATAGTGTTCCTCATAACGCTTGATGTCAGAAATACCTTCAATTCCGGAACATGGACAGATATGCTGGGCACACTACAAAAAAAACTCATTTCACGTGCCAAGCTACCTCTTGCGGATATTGAGTGATTACCTGAAAGACCGCCCCCTGCTCTATGAGACGCTAAAAAGCCAAAGGAGGATGGAAATCACGTCGGGAATAGCACAGGGATTCATCCTAAGGCCGGACCTCTGGAACGCTTCCTACGATACTCGATATGCCCGAAGAGTCGCGTCTGGTCGGTTATGCAGACGAAGTTGCGGCACCTGTTGCCGGACGCACTATTGAACAGGCGCAAAGCAGACTTGGCATATTGATGCGACGGGTAAGCGGATGGATGACTGCTCACGGTTTCAGCCTTGCGCTGGAAAAAACTGAAGTAGTCATCTTGACCAGAAGGAGAAACCCGACCATGCGTCCCATATCGATCAGCGAGTTGACTATAGAGTCAAAACCAGCGGTTAAATACATTGGCTTAATTCGATTCGATGAGCGGACGGAGCTGCAGCTGGAGTCGCGACCTTAAGTCGGCTAATGGCGAATGTCGGTGGCCCTATATCAACTAAGAGACTTCTCCTTATGGGTGGTATGGGGTGATGCCCTTGACTTGCTCAAGTGCAGAGGTGGGGAACCTTGCGAGTGGCATCTGCTTATCGCACCGTCTCCAATTCGGCTGTGATGGTGATCGTGGGAGTGATCCCTGTTGCCCTCCTTGCTAACTTAAGAGAAATTGCCCGTGAAGAACGTCAACGTTCCCTTACTTAGTGGTAACTTTCCATACATGCAAAAGGGGGTATAACATTTTTTCGCCGAATAGAGTCATGCTGGATATCAGATGAAAGTTCTTGATTAGTAGTTGCCGGTCTTAGTTTTGACATTTGTTAAAAAGGCGGGGAGAGGGAGGGGTAGAAAGTGGTGATTTCTTTAACGGACCCATTCTCAGAAACTACCCAACCGAAAAGTCTGAAAAAAATCATGAAGCTGCCTCTATATGGTGTCCAGGCCTTCAAATACTCCCCATATCGACATCTTTCCATATTAGGTTAATAATAGTATATTGCCATATTTTTGGGTAAATTGAGTAAAACCCCCTTAAGTTTATCCTACAGTTATAAAAATTTGTAGTATTATGTAGCATATTATCCCCAAGTTTGATCAAAATCATACTATTACTAACAAAGTGACAGTAGCTCAAAGTTGACTTTACCACGTAAATTTGCTACAACTAAATATCAATATCATATTAAAGTCAGTAGTCTGACATGCTAAATACATATACATAACGGGCTAAGTACAAATGGGATAGTTCTACACTCAAATATACTCATAGAAGGAGCAAACAAAACCTTTCATAAAAGAACGAAAAAGCTGACTGCCGGTTCGTCGAGGGCAGAGGCAACTCATCAGACACTGCCTCACCTCTGCCCTGGGAGCAGCGTGACCGAAAGTAACGACTATGCGGTCCGTCACCAAGTGGGTACGGACTCAGGACTCCCAGCATCCTCAACAAAAACCTTTCATACCTGAAGCGCCAAGCTTCCGGTTTCCCGACATGTTTATAATTGTAAAATTGAAAGTTTCCTTAACACATATGGGTGCAATATATGCGTAACCCATACTTATGGCGTAGTCCACAATGGATATCTGGCCGGTCCGTTGAAAAAAATCGTCATTTGGAATTGTTTCATGGTGGTAAAAACAGATTTGAGATAGTAACCTATGACTCTCTGATATTGAAGAACTTTATGTTGATGCGAAAATCCCTGAGAATAGAAAAAGATTTCCATCATTAGCTTATCGTCACTGCAGCCATCATCGGTTTAACTCCCGGAGGCGAGCATAAAACACGTACTATGAAAACTGCCACACGCCCAATTTTTGCACCGATTGTCTTGAAACTGCAGGTGTAGATGGCTAAACCCAATTTCTCCCCTGCGACTATTATTATAATTTTTTGAACTGCCTCCGTATATGTGTTGTTGTTTTGCTGATGTTTATTTTCCGTCCGGTTCTCCACGCGTCCCTCCCTAAGCCCACAGCCAACTAAAACGAGAAATCAAAAAGACGTCATCAACGTAGTCGAGTAGAGTTTGATTAAAGATCATCGTCAACTTTTTGTAAAACAAAACCTTATTAAAATCGGTTCACTGTCTGTCTGTCCGTCTGTTTGTATGTCTATCTGTCTCTTTGTCACACGAATTTGTCTCGGAGACCGTTATAGCGATTTGGTGGAAAGATGGGAACTGTAAAGGCATACAGTGAGTTACATCCTTCTACGCTGAATTTAAGAGAACGTAAAAGAGGGTTGTTAATTTTTTTTCACCAAATATAGTCATGTGAGGTATCAAATCAAAGATTTTGGTTAGTGCGGGTCTTAGTTTGACATTTGATGGAAAGGTCGAGAGCGCGGTATGTCGAAAATGATCATTTCTTTAACGGACCCTTTCTCAGGATCTAAAACGTAAAAATCTGAAAAAAATCATCAAGCTGCCACTATATGGTGCCTAGGTTTCGAAATACCCTCCACATCGATATGTTCAAATAAAGTCAATAAAAATAATAATAATTCAAATAAAGTTAATATGAAAGTTAATCACGGCAGCATGTCCGGTTTACCGATATGAGGCGCAAGCAGCACTTGATAATTCTGCTTACAGCATATATTCGGACCGACAAGTTTTAACTGATCGCCATATTCCACACAACAAGTCTGACGCCGTGTTAGTTGGCAAGACGGGTCGCTTCGCGTATATTATTAATGTTGCTGCCCCCATTCACACCAGCTTTCATCAAAATTCAAATGATAACGGACTGCGGATTATTCAACTAGCAGTGTCACACGAAGTGGGTGTTGGAAGTACCTGGTTTGCGCGGAAAACTGCAAACTACCAGGAACGGGTAGAAGGAACCGGAAGAATAAAGATAGGAGACTACAACTTTGAGAACGTTGGTAATTTCTCTTATCTACGGTCGAAAATCACAACCCATAGCAGCTACAACGATGAAATCCGCGCACGGTTGTTGTCAGCCAACAAAGCCTATTTCAGCTTATAAAAACTGTTCCGCTTGAAACGAAGCATAGGGTCAAAGCTCTTACTGTACAAGACTATGATCTTGCCAGTCCTCATGTATTCCTCGGAGACTTGGGTTCTTAGCAAGAAAAATTGCGAACTCTTGGCCGCGTTCGAGAGAAGAATCCTCCGAGGAATTTTTGGGCCAGTACATTAGAATGGACGATTTCGTAGCCTACATAACGACGAAGATGATCCCACCCAAAAAGCCTATAAGGGCAATATCTATGATAGAAAAGAAGAACAAGCAGACCTTGTCTAAGATGGTGCGATGGCGGACTGGATACCGGTTGTTGCGCCGTTGATGATGATGATGTCCCCCATAATAGCAACATTGAACGCAAATACATGGAGAAGATTCACTGCGAAATCAAAGAAATTTGGTGTCTCGAGCGGGTAGTTGTAGTTTCCACAATATTGTCAGCTACAGGTATTGTTCCTAAATCCCTCACGGCTTCCCTTGATGTCCTGGGACTCTCTCATAATCTGGTTCAAACCAAATACACTATTCTGCATACGTGTTCGATGTTGTCCCAACGGATTCTCCCATTGACTTACCACCGGTCACCATCATCAGCGCCCCTTTATAATTTAAGTAGGTAGGATCGTCTGAGCCTAAATGCTTTGTACTTAGTGTTAGTATTAGGTAAAATCCGGCATCTACCGACATTGTTATTGCTCGAAAGTTAATAAAAGTCCGCCTGTGCGGAGTTGCCAAATCTCCCATCAGGCGCGTCCCTTCGTGCGGATAAGGGAATGCTCGGCGAATGTGTCATGGGCATGCATATGCACGCATCCGGAGATGTGCGTGTATGGGCATGCTTATGCGCAGGCCGGGTAGGTGGGAAGTAAACGCCCACCCGTGGATAAAAATTGGCTATGGGAAGGACACCCAGAAATTAAACCAAATATGGAAGAGGAGAAAAGTAGTTTTTTTACGGTGCAGGGCTTCGGAAACCCAGTGCCGGCGGTTTTTGGGAGTGAGCAAGCGGGCTCCCGGCCGTCGATATCCAACGACCGCAGTGCCTCAGTAGTGGGAAACTTGGCTACTGTGGCATCTAATGCTACAAGAGATAATGGTGGATTGGAAATTAGGTCCACACCGGATCCCTTTAGGAGGAGTTCGAAGCTTGGGAGATCACCACCGAGAACAATGGTTATTTTTGGTAGTCGAGATTCGTCGCGGGACTCTGAAAGAAATACGAATAATCCCTTAATCGAGATCATTCCTTGTGGCGCAAGGCGCGAAAGCAAACGAGAACATACCGGAATGGCGTTCGTTACACTTGGGGAACGAATAAATGAACTGTGTGAGTTCATCAAGGAGAGGCGGAATATCCATCAAAATATTCGAGCCTTGATAAGAGGCATTAAATTGTCTTATATCAGGGCACTCGAAGAAAAGAATTCCCAAGCGTCAGTTGGCAAGGTCACAAGGGAAACGCAGGTGACGCCTCCCCGTGATAAAGCAGGCGGGAAGACAGGAAAACGGGCTAGAGACGGTACCAGCGAGCCTCTTGGACCACAGCAAGCCCCGAAGAAGAAAAAAGCCTCTTCACCAAAGAAGGCGGAGTCGGCGAGAGTACCCGCGAAAGTCGGTAATCTCACGATTGCAGCCACAACACCTACAAAAGTGGAAGAAACCAACGCCCGGAGGCCCGAACAATGGACTAAGGTGAGCAACAAGAGGAAAAAGGACAAAAAGAAGTTCCGCCCGGAAATAATAATTATTTCCAAGAAGGGAAATATGTCCTATGCCGACATCCTGCGAAAGGTGAAGTCAGATCCGGAATTGAAGGATTTGGGGGATAATGTGAGCCGTATTAGGCGAACACAGAAAGGGGATCTGATGCTGGAGTTAAGTAAATCCGCCGACAAGTCGGCCGATAACTTCCGCGGGAAGGTGGAAAGTGTACTTGGAGAGGAAGCTGAGGTAAGAGCTCGGAAACAGGAGATAGTGGTTGAGTGCAAGGACCTAGATGAAGTCACCTCACGGGAGGACATCTGTGCTGCGCTAAAGCAGCAGTTCAACCTTGGCGATATAGACCATAGTGCCATAAAAAGGATGAAGAAGGCATATGGTGGCACACAGACCGCTATTATTAGTTTGCCGGCGGAATCAGCTATTAAGTTGATTACCGCGGGCAAGGTAAGAGTAGGTTGGGTCGTGTGCAGGCTCAGGGAACAAATCTCTCTAAAGAAATGCTTCAGATGCCTCGATTTCGGTCATTTTGCGGCGGCATGCACTAGCCAGCATGATAGGTCGAGGAGTTGCAGGAAGTGTGGGGAAGAGGGCCACCTCATCAAAGATTGCACCGGAGATCCACGGTGTATGTTATGCAGTGGGAAAGAGGGCGTGGACGGCCGGCATATTGCGGGAAGCAGCAGATGTCCGGTATATAGGAGGGAGCTGAACCGCACAGGAAAATGAGATTGATACAAATCAATCTCAATCACTGTGAGGCAGCTCAGGACCTGCTCTCGCAAACCATTCGAGAGTCGAATGTCGATGTCGCGGTTATTTGCGAGCCATACAGAAACTACGGCGGTGCGACTTGGGCGGTGGATGCGTCTGGCAACGCCGCAATCTGGGCGTGCGGAAGACAGGCCATTCAGGAAGTCATGGCCCCCCCGGCAGCCGGTTTTATAAGGACGAAGGTCAACGGTGTCCATATTTACAGCTGCTACGCTCCTCCTAGTGCAACCTTAGTACAATATGAGGAGATGTTAGACAGTCTGGTGTTGGATGCTAGAGACCACAGCCCTAAAATCATTGCGGGCGATTTCAACGCGTGGCCCTGGACTGGGGAAGCCGATCGACGAACACCAGAGGTCAAATTCTGTTGGAGTCATTTGCGGAGCTGGACATCGTGCTGGCCAACGTTGGATGCGTGCCCACCTTTCGAGGAAGAGGGTCGGGTTCGATCGTTGACCTGACATTTGTTAGCACTTCACTGGTGAGGGGGATGGCTTGGCAAGTGAGTGAGCACTACACCCACAGTGACCACCAGGCCATCTTCCTCCACATTGGGAACCGGGGAAGCAGTCAACGACGCTCTGGAGGTGGAAAGGCTAAGGCGGTTGGCTGGTCTATCGGAGCTTTCGACGAGGAGATATTCCTGGCCGCATTGGAGGGAGCCCATGATCCGGATGGAACAGCGGTGGAAAGGGTCACACAGCTGTCTCAGCGTGTAACCGAAGCATGCGACGCTACGATGCCACGACGACGTTTGCACCACGGCAAGAGGCCAAACTACTGGTGGAACACGGAGATCGCTGCCTTGAGATCCTCTTGTCTCCGAGCGAGGAGACTTTCCCACAGGACAAGAGGAAGGCCGGAGCACCAGGAGCGTGAGGAAGAATACAGGGATCTGCGAAGCAACCTTAAGAAGGCCATTCGGAGAAGCAAGCGGGAATGCTACCAGAAGCTCTGCATGGAGGCTAATACGAATCCGTGGGGTACAGCCTACCAAATTGTAATGAAGAAGATCCGCGGGCGAAAATCACCTCAGGTGACATGCCCACGGCTCTTGTTGCAAATAATTGCAACTCTTTTCCCGCAGCAGGAGCAGGACGAAAGAGAACCCCAACTGGCAACTCAGCAGGACGTCTTCTCGATCCCTGATGTTACCGAAGAGGAACTTTGGGAAATCTGCAGACGTATTGGGGACAGCAAGGCTCCGGGATTGGACGGAATTCCGAACAGGGCTCTGAAGGTGGCGGTCAAGGCCAGACCAAGGTGGTTCGCAAGCACATTCGAATCGTGCATGGCGGAAGGAGTGTTTCCCGCCCAGTGGAAGAGGCAGAAACTGGTCTTGCTACCGAAGCCTCGAAAACCACCCGGCGTGCCCTCTTCATATCGCCCTATTTGTCTCTTAGACACCATGGGGAAGATGTTGGAGAGGGTGATATACAACAGGCTGCTCCCGTTCATCGAGCTTGCGGGTGGTCTTTCAGAGCGGCAATATGGGTTTCGGCGAGCCCGTTCTACGGTCGATGCAGTAGCAAAGGTCGTGGAATTGGCTCGAAATGCGATGGCCATGGGCAAATGCTGTGCTCTGGTGACGCTGGACGTCAAAAATGCTTTTAACTCAGCCAACTGGGGCTGGATTAAGGGCGTTTTGGCCAAACTGGGTGTTCCTAGCTACTTGGCTCGGCTCATCGAGAGTTACTTTTCGGGTAGACTTCTCTGGTACGAGACGGACGACGGGCCGAAGGAGTACATTGTGACAGCAGGTGTGCCTCAAGGTTCTGTATTGGGACCGCTGCTGTGGAACATAATGTACGACGAAGTGCTTGGCCTTCGCGTGCCGGAGGAGACAACGCTGATTGGTTTTGCGGACGACTTGGCGGTAATTGCAATTGCAAAGCATGGAGCGTGGAGCTTTATGCAAATGAAGCCATGCATACCATCAAGTCATGGTTACGAATGGCCAAGCTGGACCTGGCGGACGAAAAGACGGAGGCGGTCCTCATTACCAACCGTAGGAAGAACAACACGGTTACCATCCGGGTTGGTAATCGTGAGGTCGTCTCAAAATCGGTTGTCAAATACCTGGGGGTGATGATCGATGCCAAGCTGAGTTTCAAGGGACACTTGGATTATGCGCGAGAAAAGGCAGCAAATGCCAGCTCATCCCTTGCAAAAATGATGCCTAACGTGGGAGGGCCGAAGTATATTCGCAGGCTACTCATCGCGGGAGTGGTGAGGTCGATCCTGCTATACGCGGCCCCTGTCTGGGCGGGAGCGTTGAACCACGCTGTCAACCGGAGGAAGATATGTTCGGCATACCGGCCAATTGCGCTAAGGGTGTGCAGCGCATTTAGGACGGCGTCGACGGAGGCAGTGTGTGTTATCGCAGGAATGATCCCTATAGATTTTCTAGCGAGCGAGGCACACTGGCTCTACGAAAAACGGAAGGCAAATCCAGCCGAGGTGAATGCGGATTTCCGAAAAGCCATCAGGAGAGAGTTGTGTGACAAGTGGCAACAACGATGGGATAACTCCGACAAGGGCAGGTGGACCCATACATTGATCCCGTGCATCGAGAAATGGGTCAACCGAAAGCACGGAGAATTGAATTACCACCTGACACAGTTCCTTACGGGACACGGTGGCTATAGGAAGTACTTGCATCGCTTCGAGTTGGACGAGTCTCCCAACTGTCCCGAATGCGGTGCTACACTCGAGGACCCGGAGCACGTTATGTTCTATTGTCCCAGATTTCTACAGCAGAAAAGGAGGTTGAACAGCATCTTAGGGGCGGACATCGAGCCCTCCAACCTGGTGGAAGAGATGTTGAAGTCGGAGGAAAACTGGATGGCGGTAAATGAGGCAGTAGCCGTGGTGCAGGCAAAACTCCTGGAGTTGGATCGAGCTCGGAAGGCGGCGCGACGAAGACGTGACATGGACGAGCTGGTATAGCGAACCAGAGCCTCCCCCGCGAAGTAATACTTCACGGTGGTCCCGCGGGGAGGGGCGGAAGAATGGGGGTGGTTTTAGTGGGTGTGAATCCCACACACTGCTGCAACCTGGCGCAGCAGCGTCTTTCTAAGATTTCCACCTCCATCCATTAAAAAAAAAAAAAAAAAAAAAAAAAAAAAAGTTAATAATAATAGTATATTAAATTACTATAATTTTTAGTAATTGGCTGCAAAACCCACCCTAAGTTCATTCTAGAACAGCGCAGCAATGTAGATAATGATATACTGCCTGATCTTACCAAGTTTCCTGGAAATCGCACTATTACTAACAAAGTTATAGTAGGTCGAATTTGTCGCTTCTTTGCAAATTCGAGACTTTGAATGTCAATTTCACGTGAAAGTAGATATTCTTGTATAATATATGCATATACATATTACGTTCTAAGTACTAATGGGTGAAATGCACAATCTTCACTAAAGAAATACACAAAACCTTTCATACCTGAAGCGTCCAGCTTCCGTTTTCCCGACTTGTTTAAATCGGTAGGGAGTAGTGCTTTTCAACATTAAACGAAGCGAAGTTAATATTAGGCAATATCACGATTTGGTGAATGACAAAATGATCGAGAATTTGAGCTGGTAACGTTACGCTGCCTCTCAATTCATGAAATAGGTCAACATTTCCGTAATGGCGCCAAAACAAGGTAGCGGTTTCGGTAAATTTGTTCTACCACATCTTAATGGGTAGAAAATAATCCACTAAGTGGGACATAAAGTAAAATGACCCACTGATGGAGCTGGTAGTTCGAAAACAACGCGAGGTAATTCTCGATTCACAGAAAAATTCATTCAAAAGCACCACGTCATTCAAGGAAAATGTTGCGAAAAACACGGGCAGGCAAGTTCACTCTTAGGATGTATGCAGAGTATTGTGGGCAGCACAGTTTCACACAAAGAACAATCGTTTAGCTTCAAGGTGGATAACGGCCCTAAGTAGAGTTCTTTCTCGACACGAGAATGTTGTTGTATAATGCGCCACGCCGACAGGGAATAAATATAGCCCCAGCATTGCTCGAACTTCAGATCCATAAACGGCCCATCTCTGCAAAAAATACTTTCTCCCATGTCATTTGCACCTTGCGGTCATCGTAGTCCGGATTCGCGTCTGCTATTTAGTTCTGCAAAGCACAAAAATACTCGCCAGAGTCGAATCACCTCATTTGGCTTAGCCCTCACTCAAATTGAAGAACCTACCATTCTGGAGCCCCCGATTGCGTTATCGAGGAGCGTGTGCACATTCCAGAAACCAATCATAATCGCATTTCGTTAGTCAAAAATCGTAGTCACGTGGTGAATTCGCAGTTGATATTCCGGATAGTCCGGAATTTTGCAAGTAGCTTCCCCACAAGTGGTTATTTGTTTAAACAAGTCGGAAACCAGAAGCTCGAGGCTTTTCTTCAAATTCCGATAGAAGTGAACCATTCTGATGCGCTTATCTTTTCACCAGGGATCTTAATAAAAATTTCAAAGCACGACAATGTAAGGATAATATTATATCCATTCGATCAATGAGACATCTCCCTATTAATATTTTCAACTTTTTGAGTGGTATTTTCAATAATTTTCAGAATTTCTTGTGCCGCCAATCGCAGTCATCATTTTTCTGGACAGCTGGTTGAAAGATGTATAAGATAATCCACTACAGTGTCATCTAGGACCACGTTTCAACAACGTGGACCTCATAAAAATATTTGCATGGCTATGTGGTGAACTGTTTAGAAGTTGCCCCATCGCGGTACCACAACGTAAAAAATACAGGGTGCGGCAGCATAACTTCCTGTGGTGGATGTGTGGTGGAGGTTGATTTGATCGATAGAACTATCAATGCAGCTTGACTATAGCTACAGATTGCGATGCGCCTACCCTTCAACCGTTCGTCAATCATCCGCCCTTAGGATCGCATGCACTTCAGCTTGAAAGGTCGTTGTGTATTGTTCCAAGGAAAAAGCCCACTTCTGGTTTTTATTCGAGAGATAGATGGTTTTGAGCTATCAGTGTAGAAGACGTCAATATATCCTGACACGCAATCTCCTGGTTCGTCTCAGTTTTCTTTTCTTCCACGATAACGTCATCTTCTACCAAACAGATGTATGGGGATCTGAGAATCGGAAGGCATTGCGATAACTAGATTCAGTTCCCCTATGACTCTTCCAATGCTCTGTGCCCCCACGTCCATTGTTTCCCCATATATCTAATCGAATTAGTCTATGAGCTGCTCTCATTGCAGTGCTCTGAATAAACAAATCCAAGGGCTGCAAATTGGGTTATGCATTCAAAGCTACGCCAGATGTTTTACTCATGGCACCGGTGATACCCAGACACACAGTTCTTTGCAGTGTGGCTAGTTTACACTGAACAATATTTTATTTCGCCCTAACCCGCCACAGTACGGATGTATAAGCAACCATCAGCCTAATGATAGCAACATATAACCACATTACTATCTGAGGCAAAGATCTGCCTGCACAGCACATAATCTGTGGGAGCTCGTTTCATCTTTATCTCTACATGTTTGTCCCAAAGAAGCTTCTTGTCTAGAATAACTCCCAGATATTTCACTTCTTCAGAGAGTGGAAGTATTGTACCCTTCATCTCTGGAAAGCAAAGCCCATTCAGTTTCCTCCTTTTTGTAAATAATACCATTGTGGTTTTATTTGGATTTACTGAAAGTCCATGCTTGAGACACCAACTGTCAATCAAATCAATGGCGCGTTGTGTGTTTCTACACACCGTTCCAAGATCTCGACAAATAGCCAGCACAGCCACGTCATCCGCATAAGCTTCAACGTGCATTGGCAGATTTTGCAGTTCGCGTAGTAATGAGTTGATCAACATACTCCACAGAAGTGGCGATAGCACACCTCCTTGAGGGCAGCCTTTCGTCGCTTTGATCTCAAAGAATTAAGAGCAAGATCACATGACTTTCCACGTTGGTAAGCATGTTGGTTTTCATTTAGTAGGTGTGACTTTGGCGCCTTTCGTGAATGTGATGCTAAACTAGTCACTCCAGGCTTTTCGGCAAAAATGGTGTTAAGCTGATTTGCCTGAAGTTCATTGAATTTGAATAGTCATGTTTCCCAGGCTTTGATATGAAGACTACCTTCACCTTTCCCAAGAGGAATGCACGTAGTCCGAAGCAAGATATTCTCGAAAAATATTTCTTAGAAGTTGCTGTAAGTGCTCTATACCCTCGTTTACGATTGCTGGGTAGACGTCATCCAAGCCAGGTGCTTTGAAGTATTCTAATGATAGTATAGCAGCTCTGGCCTTTTCATTGGTACCAACCTCTCTCGCAGTGTCCTAACTTCCTTTGCAACACCATCGTGTTGAAGGATTTGCAGAAACCACAATTTCTCTTCTTCCCACTTCTGAGACCTTTTCTCCCGGGTGGTGTACTTCCAAGAGAGTCTGTATAGACTCAACTCAGTTCGTAAAAGTACCATCCGGTTTTCTAAGAGAATTCAACTTGAGCGACTCATTCTTATTAAAGACTCTGAGCAGCCTGGAAGCCTCCCTTTCATTTTCCTCCCAGTACGCTCTAAAAGAGTCTCGTTTCGAACGTGTTACGAACCTCTTATATTCATAGCCAGTCTTCACAACACAATTAAGAAGTCGTAAGCACAATTAAGAAGTCGTCTAGTTGACTACCTCAGTCTTTGCAGTTCTCGGTTTCACCATGGAACCGTTTTACCACGTTGGCCTCGAGAAATAGGACAAGTCTCTTACAAACACTCTACAAGTGTGCGAATCAACGTTTCCAATTGATCTTCTACCGCCGAAGGAGTACTCAGTCCCATAGTGAACTCAATTTATCACCAAAATATTCCTTGAACTTTGTCCAGTCCGTTTGTATTACACGCTATTCACCTGCAGTAGTCAGACTAAATTGTACTTAGCGGTGATCTAAGAGTAAGACTTCATCTAGTACTCACCAGTTTCTAATCAATTCTAACAGCTCTGAAGTGCAGATTGCTACGTCAATACGTCAGTAAAGGGGTGATAAACGGGCCGACGGAGATGGAAGA
The DNA here is from genome assembly GCF_905115235.1 of Hermetia illucens. Lineage (NCBI taxonomy): Eukaryota > Metazoa > Arthropoda > Insecta > Diptera > Stratiomyidae > Hermetia > Hermetia illucens. The sequence goes on along the minus strand of NC_051852.1, from coordinate 85,940,325 downwards.
GTTAATGGACAGAATTTTGTACTACACTTGGGCATGGAGAGTAAGAGAAAATGCAGGCAAAGCCGAAACAACTGCATCTCCCGATAAGAACACTGCGCGTGCTAAACGGATCGCAGGCAGCCCATTGTAGAATGAACTGAGGAAAAAACGAAAAGAGGAAGGGGCCAGGGATCAAAAGAAACAGGCGAAGAGGGACAAAAGGCAACAACACGCCGCATCATCAGAAGAATCTCTGCTTACATTTAAGGCAGACACGAAGGATGGAGCACCAACAGAAAAGGTGGAGAGGTGAAGCTTGGCTTATTAAGCCGACGAAAGCCCTCAATGAAATTCATTACAAGATCAAGTCGTATATCACTATAATTTGTTGTTATTAGCTGAAAACCCCCCTTAAGTTCATCCTAGAACCACAAAATTGCAGCAATGTGGGCTATGATATAGAGCATGATCCTACCATTTGGGAATATCGCACTATTACTAACAAAGTTTTAACAGGTCAAAGTTGTCACTTCTTTGCAAATTCAAGACTTTGAGTCTCAATATTACTTGAAATTGGATATTTTCACATAATATAGTATATGCATATATTACGTGCTACGTAGTAATGGGCAAATGCACACTCAAATGTCTTTATAAAATAAATAAACAAATCCATCGCTTTATTACGGCGATCATAAACCTGGCATACCTGGCATGTGACACTTTACCTGTGAAACACTGTAATTTTCGAACGACTCCGAATATCAAAAATCACTTTGCTCATATATTCTACACTAGATCTAATAAAATTGATGCCAAAAAAAAATCGATTCCTTGGATTCGACACACGGAATGGCCCCCTTAAAGTGCGGACACAATTAATTAGTCGACATTTCATACAACATATTTATTTAACATATGCAGAGTCTTGGAGACAAGACGGGCAGGATTAGTGACCATCTAATTAAAATAATTGGTCAATACCCTGTGCATGCATTTAAATCACTATAGAGAGAAATCTAGTGAAGCAGTCATTGTATACTATCGGGCGCAGAGCGAAAAGGTGGGGTTAATATAATTTTCACTATAACAGGAGCCATGCTGCTTCTAAATTTCAAGTGATGGAGTAGCTTCCCAATTCCTCCAGAACTTTACTACCTGACACCAATTGGCGTTGTTTTCTCGGTAGAAACCAATGAGGTTTTTATCAAATCTTTTTTAGTTTTGGTAGAATAAGATTTTATCTATGCTTCACTGATGGCTCTTGGGGTATCTACGAATAAAATATAGCCTAGTTTATCTCAGTCAAATTACACTCTTTCTTACGATTGAATTATTTGGAATAATAAAAACTGGTTTTGTGGGTAATTGCAAGACCAATAAATAACACTAGCAAATAGGGAAAGTAATTTTTTATTATTTCAAACACCCTAGATTTCACTTCAATACATCAAGGATATTGAGTCATTCGGTTACCACTTAACTTCCTATTGAGCGAAAGTAAAATTAACAAATTTGTTGGCTAGTTTACCCAATTGTTTTTCACTTTAGCTCATTATTGACAATATGCCTGCCGACCCCAGTGAATTCCGGCATTAATGCCAAAACACTCAGGGCAGTAGAGCGAATTTGAATCATTTGAGCGACTACCTCAACTATGTTGAGTACTATATCCGGAATTTCGTCTAACATTATTGATTGTTTTTTTCCAATTTTTCCCCATAAAGAAGCAGCCACCATTGTAACGAACCCCAAATGATGCACTGCATCTTGATGGAAATTGATGAAGTATATTGTGATACCGTTGCAGTTCACTCCATGTCCCGGTCGATTCCTTCAACCTTAAATTTTTTTTTAAGTTCACTCTACCGTCCCCGCGGCTTCCTGATTTTCTTGTGATATTTGAAACAGACCCGATGAGTTATGATATTATATGGAGCTCGTAATACACACCTAGTACATCAAGCTTCACCTAGGTGAAGAACAGTCCTTATACACCAGATGGTTCAGAAACCCGAAAGTCTTTTTATAGAAAAGGAATGAACTGTAAGTTTTTCGACGTTCGTTAATGATGATTAGCAACTTGAATGTACACTCTTCCAGGATTCTGGATCATGTTGCATCCGGTGGTTCCGTTCTGGTTAATGAGATGACTTCCTATTGTAACGTGCAGACGTGAAATTCACCCGCTAGCAAAAATCAAATCATTAATATTCTCAACTAAGTAAAGTTACAGCAGTTGGATAGTATTCCAACAGGAATTTTTCGTAAAATTGTCTTTGTAACGGGATGTTATCGTGTCTGATATTTATAGTTTTCATTCATAGTTCCACACAGCTTTTTCAGAAAATAAAAATATTTGTAGGAAGAGAAAAAGTTAAGTGTTTTTATCATGTCTATTGAATCCAATGACTACATCTCTAACAAGCAAAGGAGCTCTGCCGTTGCAAAAATGATAGGGAAATTAATACGCGTGAAGAAAGTAAAGTAAAACGCGTGAAAAAACCTTGACCTACTTTCCTTTCTGTATCTTTTTGCATCAACCCCAACGACAACCTGTAAGCAGATCTTCGCCTTTTATCGATTCCTGGGAAACGAATACCTAATTTCTGTATTATCAAAGCAACATGAACATTCCTAAAATGTTATGTAGTATGTCGACGTAAGATATGAGTAAGTTCTGTAGTGAAAGTTCACCAACCCGAAATTCATCAAGTCTATATCCTGCCACCGATTCTTATGATGAATGGAGCGTTGTCCATTGCCTTTTAACATAAGTTTCTTAAAATTTATTCCTTTATTCTCTACAGTTAAACAACCAACCAAAACTTTTGCAAAAATGAGGTTCCCATTATGCTGTATCTTCATCATCATCATCATCAACGGCGCAACAACCGGTATCCGGTCTAGGCCTATGCTATGCTGTATCTTCATCAGAGTCAATTTTACATTTTATTTTCATACCTAACCTTGCTTATATATCTGTCTCAACAAAGTAATCTAATCTATCTTAATGAACTAATCACCCTCTTTTTTTAAGGTTTTGTGTGAAACAAAACCTTATTAGAATCGAGACGGTGTCTGTCTGTCCGTCTGTCTGTCTGTCTGCCACACCCGATTTATTCGGAAACGGCTGGACCGATTGTCACGAAAATTGTTGAGAGTATGTAATCTGGTGTTCCCTTTACATGCAATAAGTGGCGCCATTTTGTGTTAAGTTTAAGGGGGGGCTCCCCATACATGTGAATGGAGGGTGCAAATTTTTTTTTCACAGAATGTAGCCATGTGGGGTATCAAATGAAAGGTCTCAATTAGTACTTTTCGAAACTGGTTCCATATTTGATATTGGGTGAAACATGGAGGAGTGAGGGCTCAAAATATGACCCCCAAAAAGGGTAACAGGTCTCGTTCTCAGAACCTATCCAACCGAAAAATCTGAAAAAAATCACAGTGGTGCACCTCTACGAAATCTAGGCCTCAAAATATATCCGGTTCCGATATCTGCACAAATAAAGTTAATAATAGTATATTGCCACATTTTAGAAATTTACCCGGCACCCCCCTTATATTCATCCTAGAAGTACAAAGTTTGGCATGCGTGTAATGAAGAACATAGTGCACAATTTGGTCAAGCTTGAAGAAAATCCAACTATTATTAACAAAGTTATAGGGGGTGAAACTTTACAATTTTTTGTGAATTTCGTGCACTCTACAACCTGCATGACGTCATCATCACATATCAATTCCTCAATACCACAACGAAATGAGTTCTTATGAATTGGGTCGCAGAGAATTATTTTGTTTTAGTTTTTTAGTTATTTGCCAACCAGACATGTGTGTATGTAGGTATATAATATATGCGTGCTAATGAACTTTGCAGGTAGTGCCTAATTCAAATAGATATAAGAAGTAAATCGGAAATATCAGTACGATCAATTTACATACGTGCATATATGTGTTCAGTATTCGGAAGTAGGCAGTTTGTTTGTTTAGGGTGAGCGTAATATCTATGGCTGTAATATGTAGGTATGTCCCGTAGTTTGGAAAAATATGAAGGATTATGTTGGATTTGTAGCTATATACGGATAGAAAAATGTGAAAAATTTCTTACATAAGATGAACACAAAACCTTTATATCCGAAGCGCGAGCTTCCGGTATTCCGACTTGTTAAGGTTTTGTGTGGAACAAAACCTTATTAGAATCGAGTCGATGTCTGTCAGTCTGTGTGTCTGTCTGTCTTTTTTTTTTCTTTTTTATGGATGGAGGTGGAAATCTTCGCCAGTAGCGCCAAGTAGCAGCAGCGTGTGGGATTCTCACCCACTAAAATCACCCCCACTTTCTCCTTTTTCCTCCCCCGCGGGACCCCCGCAAAGCGTTATTTCGCGGGCTTGAGTGCGCTTTAAGCGACCAAGCCTTCCGTTCTTTACGTCCTCCTTGCGCGCTCCGCTCTTCCAAGTTCCTCTTGTATTTTTTTGATTGCGGAGTTTACCGCACACCAGTTTCCCTCCGACTTCAACATTTCCCTGACGATGTTCTGCGGGCTTAGGTTGGTTTTCAGGGAGTCTTCCAGACTCCTCCTTTCTAAGAAAAATCGTGGACAGTAGAACAGAACATGCTCCGGGTCCTCAGGTGTCCAACCACATTCAGAACACAAGGAAGAATCATCCCAACTGAATTGGTGGAGATACTTCCTGTAATCACCATGTCCTTACAGGAATTGCGTCAGATGGTAGTTAATCTCGCCGTGTCGTCCCTGGATCCACTCCTCAATACGGGGAATCAAGGTGTGGGTCCAGCGACCCCTCTGCGAGTCGTCCCACCATTTCCGCCACTTCTCCAGTAACTCTCGCATTGCCGTCTTTCGGTATTCTGCATCCTTTTCAGGAGAATTCATTTTCCTTGTCTTGTACAGACAGCGTGTCTCACTTGCCAGAATGTCTATCGGGATCATTCCCGCAATAACATACGCTGCCCCGCCTGATATTGTTCTCAAGGCGCTGCAGACCCTTAGCGCCACTAAGCAGTAAGTCATATTTATTCTCCTACGATTACTCTCACACGCTAGTGCTTCCCCCCAAACTGGTGCCGCGTATAATGGTGTGGAGCGAACCACTCCGGCCACAAGTAATCTGCGACTGATCTTGGGCCTCCAATGTTAGGCATCATCCGCGCTAATGATACGCTGGTATTTGCCGCTTTCTCACAGGCAAAGTCCAGATGTCCCTTGAAATTGATTTTAGCGTCAATCATCACCCCTAGGTATTTGATAACCGGTTTGGAAGTAATGATGTGACCACCAACACGAATATTAACCGTATTCCTCTTCCTACGATTGGTAATCAAGACCGCCTCCGTCTTTTGTTCCGCAACGTCAAGCTGAACCACCTCCAACGACGCTTTTATGACGCTAACGGTTTCGTTAGCATACATTTCAACATCTTCAGGTTGTTTCGCGACGACAATCACAGCTAGATCATCTGCGAAACCGATTATCGGGGCTTCCTTTGGCACGGGAAGGACAAGGACCCCATTGTACATGACGTTCCACAGGAGAGAACCCAACACTGAGTCCAGTGGTACTCCTGCGGTGACGGTGTGCTGCTTGGATCCCTCATCGGTGTCGTACCAAAGTGTCCTCTCCGAACGGTAACTGTTGTAGAGCTTAGTCAAATAACTAGGTACACCCGTTTTAGCCAGTGAGCTTTTTATCCACTCCCAGCTTGCGGAATTGAACGCATTTTTGACGTCCAACGTCATCACGACACAACATTTTTTAGACGATATGGCGTCTCGAGCCAACTTCGAAACCACGTCTATCATTGAGTGGGCTTGACGAAATCCAAACTGTCGCTCCGATAGTTCATCCTTATATTCGACGATAGGGAGCAGTCTGTTGTAGATGACCCTTTCGAGCATCTTTCCTGCCGTGTCGATAAGGCAAACTGGTCGGTATGATAATGGGTGTCTTGGGTGCTTATTCGGTTTAGGGAGCGAAACTAGTTTTTGCCTCTTCCACCGGTCGGGAAAAACTCCTTCTACCATGTATGTTTCAAACACGGTGACAAACCAGTCGGGTCTGGTCTTAACAGCGAGTTTAAAGGCTCTATTGGGAACAGCATCCAGATCGGGTGCTTTGTTATCACCAATTCTCCCGCAAATTTGCGTAAGTCCCTCCTCAGTTACTGCAGGTATGGTGTAGACGTCCAATGCTTGCTTGTGTTGTTTGCGCTCCCCTTTATCAGGGGGTTAGAGCGCAGTCACGATATCGAGCAGAAAATGCGGGCAGATCAGTTGTGGTGTTCGCCCTCTCATCTTCGTCATACCTATCCTGTACGCTGTTCCCCAGGGGCTTTGGTCTGCCTCTGTGCAAAGTTCCTTGAAGCATTCTCGCTTGCTGGTCCGTATAGCCTACTTAAGCCTACCTTGAAGATCGTTGGCAGATCCTTCCAGCACGAAAACGTGCATCCCGTAACAGTGCGATCTCTCCATTCTACCACTAGTTTGAACGCATTTTTTCGAGAACTCGTCGCCTCGGCATAGCAGCATCGCATGCTCTCGTTATGCGTCCCATCATTTGCTCTGCCTTTTCTGTAGCGGCACCACCGGATTTTGGTCTCCCAATAGCATCTCTATGAATACATCCTCCTCAAGCCCCTTCACGGACCAGCCTCGGTTTCCAGCCTGTCTGACAGCCGATTTATTCGGAAACGGCTGGACCGATTGTCACGAAAATTTGTAAAAGTATGTAATCTGTTGTTCCCTTTACATCCGGCAAGTGGCGCCATTTTATATTAAGTTTAAGGGGGCTCCCCATATATTTGTGAATGGAGGGTGTAAAATTTTTTTTCATAAAATGCTGGGTATCAAACTAAAGGGCTCAATTAGTACTTTTCGAAACTGGTTCCATATTTGATATTGGGTGAAACATAGGGGAGTGAGGACTCAAAATATGACTCCCAAAAAGTGCAACAGGTCTCGTTCTCAGAACCTATCCAACCGAAAAATCTGAAAAAAATCACAGTAGTGCATCTCTAGGAAATCTAGGCCTCAAAATACATCCGGTTCCGATATCTGGGCAAATGAAGTTAATAATAGTATATCTCCATATTTTAGAAATTTACCCGACATTACATTGCATTTCTTCTTCTTCTTATTTTTCTTCAACTTTTGCCCCGTTCACAAGCGGGGTCGCCTTATCGTGGTAGGTTTCGCTATTAAGCTCGATCAAATGCCTGATCTGGGTGCAATCTCGAGGCTTTTAAATCCCCATCCAGCGTATCAAGCCACCGTTGTTTCGGCCTGCCTTTTGGTCGTTTACCATCGACTTCGATGTTCAGACCGATCTCAGTAAGTGAATTCATGGTAGCACGAATTGCGTGACCATACCATTGAAGACGCCTCTCTCGCAATTTTTCCACAATCGATGCAACCCCGTATCGATCGCAGATATCCTCATTTCGGATGTGATCAAAACGTGTCACACCACTAGTCCAACGTAACATCTTCGTCTCCATTACTGCAAGACGCGGTTCATTGTCTGTGACCAACACTCAGCACCATACAGAGCGACAGGACGAATGACATTGCGGCAAATTTTAGATTTGGCACGTTCGTTGATACGTCGATCACAAAGAACACGAGTTGTGGAAAGCCACTTCATACAGGTTGGGGGGTGCGGGACGGAATTTCATAACGCAGTTCTCCATTGGTTGATAGCATTGACCTGAGGTATTTAAATCGCTCAGTTCTGGGCAGATCACTGCCGCTGACAGTGATTGTGCCTGTTTCATGGGGATCGGTCGTCAAAAATTCAGTTTTGTTTAGATTCAATCTGAGACCGTATTGCATGAGGCGATCCGGAAAACGGAACGAAAACGGAATAACGATTTACGCATTTTCTCATGGAACTTGCATTCCCTGTACAGAGTTGGGGATGCCAATCAGCTAGCTGATACCCTGTCCCAATGTAGGCCTGATGTAACACCATTGCAGGAGATGCGTTGGACAGGGACGCGATTCCTAGAGAAGAGTCACTGCACTATATATTATAGCGACCATCCCATAAACCATGTGTTCGCCACAGGTTTCTTAATCAGCCAAAAAATGAAACCGGCTGTTATTGGCTTTGGCAATATAAGCGAAAGGCTATGCACAAACATACGTGAGCCTCTCCCGACGGGACAACTTAATCAATGTCAGAACATATAGGCAGGCCAATATAGACTCGGATAACTATCTCGTTGACGTAGTGCTCCAGGCTCGAATTACAACAACACCTACACTCTGACAATCAGGGGATAGTGAATACTGAAGCCATTCACAACATAGCCCTCTGTAGCACCTATAAAGCAGCCAACAGATGTCCTGGAGATGAAGCATCAAATGATCTTCACAACCACCTGAAGAGAAAGCATTATCATTGATATGGCCACAAGCATACTTGGCCCCAACCGTAAGAAAAATCGGGACGACTCGTTCGACGATGAATGCAAGTTATCAACCAAACGGAAGAATGCTGCTTACCGAGTAAGAGTAAGAACGCAAGCACACTCAAAGACTTATCACAAACTCCGTCGAGCAGAGAAGCGACTTCGCAGACGGAAAAAGGAAGGGGTTGTACTTTTTGAAGGAACTACTCAACCAATCCGCACCAAATTTTGGCCACATATACTACACACAAAAACCACGCAACCTAAAAAGTCAGAATTTTTCACAATATCATATTTTTCGGTATTAAATTACCGCAAAAAAAATTCCTTTTCTCAAAATTTTGGTTAAACGATCCCGATTTTAGTATTTTTGAATGAAAATTGGTAATCATGCGTCAAACGGTATCCAATGTCATGATTAGCATAAAGCTTTTTGCTTTTTGTTTCCGATACGCCTTTTCCACAACTGCAAAACACCGAAAAGACCTATATTTTGAAGACACTATTTCTAAAGCCGGCTATCACCTGCCTGACGCAAAACCATCTTGACCACCTCACCTGCTATTGCCACGATACATAATAAAGTAGGGTTCAAATCGTTGTGCAACTTAATATGAAAACATACAGTTAATTCATAAATAACTCGTTACGCTAACAAATACATCGTCAATATGTGACTTATATTCCATTTTCATCTTTCATTCATTCACTAAACTAAATTTTTATCATAAGGAATACCCTTACTCTCACTCAACTTGCCTTTCTTGCTCTAAATCTTCTTCCTAAGATCAAGGCTTTTTTTAGCTTCTGCTACTTCTTATTTTCACCCAATAGTCACAGAAATACTTATAAGTAATTATATCTACTTTCCTTGCCAAAATGATAAGAGATCTGTCTTGACTTTCCCGCCAATCTCCGATACTTCCTATCACCCTTTCTGTGATTTTCTGTCACAATGTCAACTACAATTGAATTGAGTATAACAGAAGCTGTTCTTCTTCAGTTTAACTGTTTATATTCCCCTTATTGGTCACAGGAGTGGGTGAAAATTAAATTAAAAGTTTGGCCTTACTTTTGATACCATATGTAATTGAACCCATCCAAATTCAAATGAAACACTGTTGATTCCAAGCAGATGTTGACAAGGGTCCTACATCTTGATTCCAACTCTCATTCGCAATTTCGTAAATTGAACCATTTCTTTCGGGTGACCTAAGCTGAACACCAGCTATCAAGAGAACACCCCAACAAAAAATAAGAAAAGGAAGCTTGTTTGTATACGGGGAAAAAAGTGGAAGCAATATAATTCTGGAAAAGTTAATGTAAAATTCACTTTGTTTCAACTTTGGCAATATTCTCCACATGAAAATCGTTATCTACATTGAACACAATAGCCATTTCTTAGTAGATAATGCCTTGGAGGGGTTGGTCGACACAAATATTAATCCCTACTAAGAGTTACTGCTTTAACACAAGGGAAATCCCACTTTTCTGCTTTTCTCTTCCTATTACGTTGAAGACGTAATAAAGTTTAAGACCGAATTCAATAGGGAATTCGCCTGTAGTCATTCAAAGTCCTTAAAGACTTTTCAGGGGTTTTGCGTGTCCACTTTATGACCAAATCTGTTGAAATCGCAAATTAAGGCACTCCCTGCCTTTTCGCACATAGATTGCATTCGGGAATTTTTAAGTAAGTATAATAAACAACGGAACTAATTTAACGTAATTAGAAAGCTGTAAAATAACTGGCCCGAAAAATGACTGCTTGTCTTAATTTGATGACAGCCTAAGATCGTATGACATGCCTATGAGGCGAACATGCTATTCTCTCGTTTGCCTTCTTGTCTTCCACAAATTCTAATTGTTTCTGCGAAAATGTCATAGTCGCAAGTCGGGGTAGGAAGTTCATCATTGCTTTCTTTGGAGCATCAAAAATAGTCACTCATAACAATGCAAAAGCAACGAGTGGCTGTGATCCTTGGAAACTGTTGGCATAAGTAATTTATTTTGGTGGAACCGTTTTGATTATAATTAATGATACTTAAGCTCTAAAGCCTACTGATATTAGTCGTTGTCCAAGAATTTACTAATTATTGGAGTTGTTGGCTTTGTGAATATATACATATATTAGAGCAACAGGAAGCATTCCTTAAGTAGAATTTCATAGTAGTGTTATATGTACATATATAGGGGCCTCTTATCCAGAATGTTACATCTATTTGCTTTAGAAGGATGTACACCATGCTGTTTTAGGATGTCTGTTTGCATTTGTTGGTTCGGATCGGATGTACATCAAGGATTACCAATCATTTGTTTGTGTTACATTGGCTGTAAGTCTTTCAAATCCTTGAAGAAAAAGTATGTCACATACCAGCTTCGTTCGATTTTAAAAAAATATTTGACTACATAAAAACCTAGCAAATCCAATTCCCTAAACCCTTCTATTACTTGATGTTACATATCTTCGAACTCAGCTCAATATTAAATGACCTCATTCTTGGACAACATAGCAACGGGAACGATGATGCATACGAATTCATTCAGAAACTGCACAATTCTTTCACCTTTCCACGAATTTATGGACCAACCATATCCCTTTTCAAGTTTCTTTGCATTGCTAGCCGTAGGTATGTAGTATGTCAATACGATTGATCACCTCCCCTGAGTAGAGTTGAACGGCTGTTATAATCGAAGTATCAGGAGCTGAGCTTTCACTCTTCCGCTATTATAAAATAGAGAATTGAGAGTAAAAAGATCAATTCAACTAAATTCTTTAACGCCATACCATGCAATTAGAATTCTCGAATAAAAATGGAATGCAAACGACTTACGGTTTCATAAGCCAAAAAAGTAGGAGTAAGTTGCTCTCCATTTGGTCGGGTCCAACATCAGGTGGATGCGGATGCGGAAAAAAAAAAATCTAGCTCCGGCCAAGGTTTGGTCTGAAGTGGGAGCGGACTTACTTTCGATATAATTCACACCCATATTGTGTTTTATAGTACAAATTATATTTTCGCCCAATTTTAATTTTTGAACCTTAGGTAGTAAGCCCAGAAAGAGGAATCCGTGAACCAAAAAGAGTGGGAATAAGTTGCTCTTCATTGGCCCGGACCGGCATCAAGTAGAGTGCGAATCCGCCTAAAAAGTCAAGTAGGCAAAACTTCAGCCGAGCTTCCATGTGCAAATATTTTTGTAAAACCAAAATTGGGTTGAAAGATATCTCGGATGGTGTTTTCATCACAGTGGTAAGCGACAAATATGCTAACCGTATTATCTCTTATACAGTTTGGAGACAATTTTAAAGAAGTTTTTCTAATCATTTCACCCTACCTCAAGCACCAAGTGCATTGAAATATATTTTCAAACAACTCCCAAACCCATTTGAGAGAGAAGGAGGGAGAAATCACAGCAGGCTGGCTGGCTTTGTAACACCTTGGCATCTCAGGAAGTAGATGGACTAATGGTATTTTCTACAAGAAGTCGTGGTTCCACATTTTACTCACCATCATCAACGGCGCAGCAACCGGTATCTGGTCTTGGCTCTAGGAACTCCAGACACCCCGGTTTTGCGCCGAGGTCCACCAATTCGATATCCTTCAAAACTGTCTGGTGTCCTGGCCTAGTCTTCTTTTTCTACCGAATCATCTAGCCTCGTGTAAAGTACCAAAAATTCTTCGCAGGATTCTGCTCTCGAACACGGTCAAGAGTTCGCAATTTTTCTTACTAAAAGCCCAAACCTCCCAGGAATATATTAAGGTTGTCAAAATCGTTGTGTTGTACAGTAAGAGCTTTGATCCTATCACCAAATTTTTCGTCTTCCCCCGCCTGCTCGATCTAAATGACAGTTTATACGTTCGGATCGTTCTTTCAATCAATATCGTCAGAGTAAGCCAGTAGTTCTTTGGATTTACGTCAGTATCACGGATCTCTTTTCCAGGGTCAGGTTAAAAAGGGGCATTTCCTTCCGTTAGACCGTTCTTTAATGGTCTGGAGAGTGATCCTGCTGCTTTTATGTGGCCTCGCACATTAGTCAGAGTCAGTCTATTTAGTCTTACCAATTTTTACCTAGTTTTACCCAAGCTATGCTATCATGGGCGGCCTTAAAGCCGATGAAAAAATGATGCAACTGGTGTCCATATTCCATCAGTTTTTTCATCGCTTGCCGCGCAGAGAAAATCTTATCTTTTGATGATTTGCCTGGAGGGGAGCCGCTTTAGTATGGGCCAATAATGTGCTGGACCTATGGGGCTATGAGATCTAGCAAGATGGCGGGGAATATCTTATAGATGGTACTCAGTAACCTGATACCTCTATAATTGCTGTACTGCTCGATATTTTTCTTTTTATATATGGAGCAGATAGTGCCTTTTTGCCCGTCGTCAGGCACTGATTCGATGTCCCACACCCTGAGCATCAGTTGATGAACCGCTTGGTGCATAATAGTTGGTCGCCTACATATTTAACCAAATCGACTGTAATTCCATCGGTTCTTGGCGACTTATGGTTTTTAGAGACAGCCTCTTCTATACTTAGTGGGGGCAGTACTTGTCCATCGTCCTCAGTTGGCTCGCTGATATTCTGGTTGCTGAGCAGTTTATCAAAATACCCAACCCATCGCTCTAATATCACCATTCTGTCGTAAATCAGATGTTTATAAGACTTCTTCCCGCTGACTTGTTGGTAAAACTTGCACGTCAGGTGCAGTTGCTCCCTGTACTTTTCGAGTTCACAGCTTGGTTTTCTCAAGCTTTCTTTTTCCGTCTGTGAAGTCGCTTCTCCGTTCGATGGAGTTTGCGATAAGTCTCCGCTCATGCCCGCGTTCTTTGAGAATGCTAGTTCCGTTCCCTACTTGACTGTTAATATCTCCAAGTATAATTTTAATATTATATTTGGAACAGTGCCTTGTCTATAATGGTTGGATTGCGGTTCCAAAATATTAAATTTAGTACTTCTAAGATGAACCCAAGGGGGCTTTCCGGTAAGTTTCTCAAACATGACAATATACTATTATTAACTTTATTTTTATAGATATCGGAACGAGAATTATTTTGAAGCCTAGATTTCGTACAGATTTTTGTGATTTTTTCTGATTTTCCGGCTGGATAGGTTCTGAGAACGGGACCTGTTTCACTTTTTGGAGCACACATTTTAAGCTATTTTAATCCCCAGTATCAGAGATAAGTCAAGTTCCGAAAAGTACTAATCGAGCTCTTTTATTTGATAACCCACGTGATCATATTCCGTAAAAAAAAATTAAGCGGCAGGTTTGCACCTAGACTGGTTTCAGCTGACGAGTGATCCTAAGCCCGCCATCAACTGAAGAGCGGAGCGGAGCGAATTACTACTTAAATCAGTACGACCGCCATTTAGTAGATTGTGTGATATGTGTGCAGTTTATATCATGATGACGTCACGCGTGTCGAAATACAATGAATTCAAGTTTGTCCTTCTGCAATTTTGTTAGTAATAGTTGGATTGTATTCAAACTTTCCGGAATTATATCTTATATTACGCTTGTATCGTTTATTCGTATTTATAGAATAAACTAATTTCAATGTAAATTCTTAAAATATAGATTGGTTACAGCGCGAGGCTGTCGTAGCGGAATGTCGTAGTTCAAATTTCATTGGAGGCGGACAGATTTGTTATCGTGACTGGATGCCAGTCGACTCAGCTGTGATTATTATTTCCAAGCTGTCACTGCCTCGGGAGATGTCGGATTTTACCTAATATTAGCACTAAGTGCAGAGCATTTAGGCTACGATCCTACCTACTTAAATTATAAAGGGACGCTGGTTGTGGTGGCCGGTGGTAGGTTAATGGGAAAATCCGTTGCGACCTCCCCGCAATATCGAAAACGTGTGCAGAATGGTTTATTTCTGCATGTTTTGAACCAGACTGTGTGCAAGTCCCAGGACATCAAGGGAAACCATGAGGAATTTAGGTACAATACCTGCAACTGACAATTTTATGGGAACTAAAGCCACCCGCTCGAGATGCCAGATTTTTTTGATTTCCCGAGCTTGTGGATCAAAGTTCACCTTCTTCTTCACTTATTTCCGTTTAATGTTGCTATTATGGGGGGTAATTAATTTTTATTTGTTCAAAAATGCATGTGATTAATCAAGACAGTTAGAAGTTAAGTATTGCAACTGAACCGGTAACTGATGAAAAGAGAATGCGCTTCACAAAAGCTAAAATGTATGTATAAAATTATACCTCTCATTTATATCTTAGAAAACTGGACCCCATATCGTTTGAATTCCATTTTTGTATGCCGCACCGTAATCCATAAATGAGCTAGGAACTCGCTTGTTTCCATTTTGAGAAATGCCCAACAGAATCTAACAAACCATGTTAGATTCACCATTATCATTACAGGTTATCACATCAGTTTGTCTGTCATTTGAAAGCGAGATGAGGCACTACTTCGTCATTGGTAGCTCAAAACATCGTCGACAACGCACGCTTCCAATTAGAGTTGAAGGACGTAATCCTGCTTCTTTCTAATAATAATGTAATCAATCTGCAACAAGTCAATTGTAACTAACAGTGTCTTGAAGTGTCACCATTTTGTTGAAATGATATCTCATTCAGTTCCAGCTTATCCTAGAAATAATTGGTCAATGTATACAAGAAAGAAAGCGGTTTTTACTGACTGCAACTCGCTCACCAAATTCATCTCAAAAACAGTACCTAACCGTTAAGTTTCGAAATAGATTAGTTGTTCTTAAAATACCTAGTTACACACTGCGACCTTTGAGGCTAATTTCGATTAGATTCGTTAAAAAAATTATATCGTAAACGAGATTGTCCTCATTTCAAATCAAAATTTTAAATTTTCATTCGTTCTGATCTAGAACAAGTTGTTTATGCAAACAAACAGTCAGCTTCCGATGTTGCGATAACACCCTTTCCCGAGCAAAATGTCCGCGTCACTTACCTTAAAATAACATCATTCTCCTCAACATGGTAAACAAATTCCAGTGCAATCACTTGGAATATCCTCTTACGACCCCCTTGTAAATCTTCCTAAATTTACTTCAATTTTTAAAGCGCCTTCCTCCTACGTCAGCTCCAAAGTATTATTTTACAGATCCAGGCACTACAGTGTTTGACCCTATTTTGGATGCTCAGGTGAGTTCTTATTTGGAGATGAAAAGAACTTTCAAATGCTAAGAATGGAAACGTAATAACCTAAATTTTTGCGTTTTCCTTTTTATTATTTGGCGTTCAAAGTTCTTTGAATTGAGGGCAGCGCTGAACTACGAAAAGCCCGAATGATTTCGTGCGTTGTGAAGCCCGATTTGAAATTTGCTAACACAATTTGAAATAGAATTCAAACGTAGAATTCGGTTATGATTGGTGAAATGAACATAAATTCCGCCTGATTCTCCTGCCTTTGAACTACGTCGAATATGCATATATTCAACCTCCTCCTCCATTAATCAAACTCTGTATACTGTAATGAACAGCTTCCTCTACAGTTCCGCCGACACATCAAATCGATGGAAAGGATGTGTAAGCATAGGAATATTGGCATACATACATATGGATGGTACGCCCATGTGCATGTAGCATGCATACGAATGAGTAATCAGTCAATCTTGACACGGTGGAATAGTTTATGATAAATTCATCCCCCGCTGATTCCTAAAAAATGTTTCTGAAAGCTATGTACACATTGCACGATAGGTTTCTGGTTTATTTTTAAATCAACGACTACGATAATAGAAGTCTTAGTAGCGAAACATATGTGATAATAATAATTGAAGACAAAATCAGCGCAAATTTAGGTGCTACTTATTCTTACCATATACAATAATATAAGTATTGTGAATCGTCAGCGTCTTCTCAAAATAAATAAGAAACAAAAATTATATAGCGCCGATGTTCGCCGGAAGTGGACGCCTCAGGTATGAAAGATTTTGTGTTTTCCTTATATAGAGACATTTGAGTATGCATTTGTTCTATTAGTAGATAGCGTAATATACGCATATATTATGTGAGAGTATCCACTTTCGGGGGATATTGACTCTTAAATTTGCAAGGAAACAACAACTTTGACCTATTATAACTTTGTTAGTAATAGTGCGGTTTCCACCAAATGATAGAATCATATATTAACCAACTTTACTGCAAAATTTCGTGGTAATAGGATGGACTTAAGGAAGTTTTGCGGCCAATTAGAAAAAAATATAGTAATATACTATTATATTATTAACTTTATTTGACATGGAAGGTATTTCGGAGCCTTGCCATATAGTGGCAGCCTCCTGACTTTTTCAGATTTTTCGGTTGAGTATTTTCTGAGAATGGACCCCCTCTTTTCCAACAACTTTTAAAGGTAAGACCGGAAAGTACTAACCGAGACCTTTCATTTGATATATAACTATATTTGGTGAAAAAAAATTAACTCACCCCTTTTGCACATATGGGCCCTCCCTTAACTTCAACGTAAACGGATGTAACTCACTGTACGCGTGAGCGTTCACCCACCTTTTCAACAAATTTAGTGTCAATCGCTATAAATGTCACCGAGAAAAATGCGTGTGACGGACAGACAAACAACCAGAGAGTAAACCGATTTTAATAAGGTTTCGTTTAACACAAAACCTTAAAAACGAATGTTTTTCAACGATTTTTCGCAAATAACTCTAAAACCATGCATTCTATGTAGAAATGATCTTAATCCGGAACAAAACATATTAAAAGAAAGAATGAGTATTTTTTTTTGTAGCGGCTGAGTTATAACTCGCCAGACGTAAGTTTGTAATGTCCAAAAAAACTTACTATATTCAAGGTCAAATTACACAAAACCAGCAACTTTTAATGGAAATTGATCCAGGGGTCAGTGCGATAAATAACAATGGAGTTATGATCAAAATAGCGTAATTACCAGAATTTTTTATATAAAAAAAAAACACAATCTGATTTTCTCTCCCTTATTCTATTGTATTCAAGCCCTCGCAATAAATTCTGAAAATTCCAGAGGAGTTTCTCAAAAAAAGTGTGATTTGCCCCAACAAAAAAATTTTTATTTTTAAATGAAAAACTCATTTTATTAAAATTAGTTCAATGTCTATCTGTCTGTCCGTCTGTCTGTCTTTTTTTATATGGATGGAGGTGGAAATCTTACAAAGACACTGCCGCGCCAGGTTGCAGCAGCGTGTGAGATTCTCACCCACTAAAACCACCCCCACCTTATTCCTTTTTCCTTCCCCGCGGGACCGCCGCAAAGCCTTGCATCGCGGGGTGGACTGTGCTTTAAGCGACCAAGCCTTCCGTTCTTCGCGTCCTCCTTGCGCGCTCCGCTCTTCCAAGTTCCTCCTGTATTCGGCTTAGGTTCGTTTTCAGGGAGTCTTCCAGACTCCTCCTTTCTAAGAAAAATCGTGGACAGTAGAACATAACATGCTCCGGGTCTTCAGGTGTGAAACCACATTCAGGACACAAGGGAGAATCATCCAGCCTGAATTGATGCAGGTACTTCCTGTAACCATCATGTTCTGACAGGGATTGCGTCAGATGGTAGTTAATCTCACCGTGTCGTCGCAAGATCCCCTCCTCAATATGGGAAATCAAAGTGTGGGTCCAGCGACCCCTCTGCGAGTCGTCCCACCGTTTCTGCCACCTGTCCACCCACTCTCGCATTGCCGCCTTTCGGTATTCTGCATCCTTTTCAGGAGGATTCATTTTCCTTGTCTTGTGCAGACAGCGTGTCTCACTTGCCAGAATGTCTATCGGGATCATTCCCGCAATAACACACGCTGCCTCGCCTGATATTGTTGTGAAGGCACTGCACACCCTTAGCGCCACTAAGCGGTAAGTCATATTTACCTCCTACGATTACTCTCACACGCTAGTGCTTCCTCCCAAATTGGTGCCGCGTATAATGGTGTGGAGCGAACCACTCCGGCCACAAGTAATCTGCGACTGTATCTTGGGCCTCCAATGTTAGGCATCATCCGCGCTAATGATACGCTGGTATTTGCCGCTTTCTCACAGGCAAAGTCCAGATGTCCCTTGAAATGCATTTTAGCGTCAATCATCACCCCTAAGTATTTGATAATCGGTTTCGAAGTAATGACGTGACCACCAACACTAATATTAACCGTATTCCTCTTCCTACGATTGGTAATCAAGATCGCCTCCGTCTTTTGTTCCGCAACATCAAGTTGAACCATCTCCAGCCACGCTTTCATGGCGCTAATGGTTTCGTTAGCATACATTTCAACGTCTTCAAGTTGTTTCGCGACGACAATCACAGCTAGATCATCTGCGAAACCAATTATCGTGGCCTCCTTTGGCACGGGAAGGACAAGGACGCTTTGTACATGACGTTCCACAGGAGAGGACCCAACACTAAGCCCTGTGGTACTCTGCGGTGACGGTGTACTGCTTGGCTCCCCCATCCGTGTCGTACCAAAGGTAACTGTCGAGGAGCTTAGTCAAATAACTAGGTACACCCGTTTTAGCCAGTGAGGTTTTTATCCATTCCCAAATGCGGAATTGAACGCATTTTTGATGTCCAACGTCATCACGGCACAGCATTTTTTAGACGACATCGCCTCTCGAGCCAGCTTCAAACCCACGTCTACGGCGTCGATCATTGAGTGGGCTTGACGAAATCCAAATTGTCGCTCCGATAGTCCATCCTTATATTCGATGATAGGGAGCAGTCTGTTGTAGATGACCCTTTCGAGCATCTTTCCTGCCGTGTCGACAAGGCAAACTGGTCGGTATGATGATGGGTATCCTGGGTGCTTATTCGGCTTCGGGAGCAAAACTAGTTTTCGCCTCTTCTACCGATTGGGGAAAACTCCTTCTACCATGCATGTTTCAAACATGCTGGTAAACCAGTCGGGTCTGATCCTAACAGCGAGTTTAAGAGCTCTATTGGGAACAGCATCCAGACCGGGTGCTTTATTATCACCAATTCTCCGGCAAATTTGCATAAGTTCCTCCTCAGTTACCCCAGGTATGGTGTAGACGTCCAATGCTTGCTTGTGTTGTTTGCGCTCCCCTTTATCCGTCTGTCTGTCTGTCACAGGCACTTTTCTCAGAAACGGCTATACCGATTGACACGACATTTGGTGAGATGGTGGTACCTGTGGACCCCCAAACATGCAGTGAGTGATATCTTTCTACGTTGAGATTTAGGGGGAGTCCCCATACATGTAAAAGAGGGGTGTAAAAATTTTTTCCACCAAATATAGTCATGTGGGATATCAAATCAAAGGTCTCGATTAGTACTTTTCGAAGCCGGTCTTAGTTTTGAGATTTGTTAAAAAGGCGGGGAGTGGGAGGGGTGGAAATTGATGATTTCTTTAAGGAACCATTCTCAGAAACTCCACAACCCAAAAATCTGAAAAAAATCATGAAGCTGCCTCTATATGGTGCCCAGGCCTCAAAATACTCTCCATATTGATATCTGTTCAAATTAAGTTAATAATAGTATATTACCATATTTTTGGGAAAATTGAGTAAAACCCCCCTTAAGTTTATGTCAAAGTCATAAAGGTCGGTAGTAGTATAAAATATAATATGAAGCATATTATCCCTAAGTTTGATCAAAATCATGCTATTAGTAACAAAGTTACAGTAGCTCAAAGTTGCCTTTACCGTGTAAATTTAAAACCCAAGGTACTAAATCGGACATGCTGAATGCATATTCTTAACGGGCTACGTACGAATGGGATAGTTCTACACTCAAATATACTCATACAAGAAGCAAACAAAACCTTTCATACCTGAAGCGCCCAGCTTCCGGTTTCCCGACTTGTTTTTTTAATATATGTGATTTTGAGATTCTAAGATGAACTTAAAGAACCTTATACAGTCAATTAATACAAATTATAGTAAATTATGTTACTTACAGATAGCCGTATGGATGGTATTTCGGAGTCTACGCACCATATAGTGCCCCCTTTTCATTTCTTATTCAAATTTTTCGGTTTTTCGACCCCCGCACTTCCCACTTTTCCAACAAGTGACAAAACGTCGGATATTTTCTCATGCATTAGAGATATATTTTTTGTTGGGGGGCAGTTTCTGGTAACGTCACTTCTCCCCCATTTGAGTTTGGATTCTCCTGAATCCTGTCAATCATCTTTGATTTGAAAATTCGATTTTTATAAAACAAAAGAGAGATAGTTATCAGCATAATGGCGATAATGAATGTTATGAATGATCCGAAAGTTGAAACTTCAATTTTATGGTACTTTAATTCTTTGTTGTTTTCTTGATTGAAAACAATTAAACAAAAACAATAAATTTTGTTACTTTATTGCTATATATTTTATTTCCAATTTGAATTGTCCACTTCTGGAAATTTAGAAAGTAGTTTCCATAAAGTGTGAATTTTCTGTTATCGCATGAACTATTTAATGTTGCATGTCTTACATTCATAAGTATTATAATATCTTCTTCAATTTCTTAGAACTCCGTTTCAGTGTTTCTTATAAATTTACAACTGTTTTTCAATATAGAGTTTTTACTAAGTAAAAGTTCGTTAAATGACTTTCATGGTAATTGTACGTTCTAAATCAGCAAGCTTTCCGTTTGAGGTTACAATTGGTATAAATAATTTTTTTCCATTGGTTTTCATTTCAACTGGAATTTTGATTGCTATAATAATTGAATTATTAACATATTTTGCGACTCCTAATTTTATATGTGAAGTTTTTCTAATATCGATATTTGGTATAGGGAATTTATCGCTTACTGTGACCTCGTTCAGGCGTCTGTAATCAATTACGATTCGCCACTTTTGTTCGCCCAAATTATCCAGTTTTTTCGGGACAACCCACGGAGGACTATTATCAGGAGAATTGCTGTGGGTAATTATATCTTGATTAAGCATCTGCTTTATTTGTCGTTCAATTTCTTTTTTAACAACGCGAAGATATCTGTATATTTTGGAATGAATAGCGTTACTATTGTTACATGTTCGACTTCGTTAGTAGATGTCAATTTATCTCCTTCCTTATAAAATAAATATTGGTATTCTTTCAAAATTTTATTTATACTCAGTTTTTCGAGAGTTCAGACCTAATTGATCAATATTTCCGGATTATAAGCTACAGATTTCATTGATAAAGAATGGATGGTATTTACTTTCATTTACTTCAACGAAACCATTTTCCAGGTCAATGTTAGCTTTGAGGAGTATAAGGAAGTTTTGTACAATTATTGCTTCATATTTACGACCTATTGCTTTCCAGGATAATGTACCAGAAATGTTAAATTCATTCGGCATTGGAGTTATTATTTTACTGCGGACTTCATTAATCCCATTTAAAGTTGTAAACAAGTCGGGAAACCGAAAGCTGGGCGCATCTGGTATGAAAGGCTTTGTTTGCTTCTTCTGTGAGTATATTTGAGTGAAAAACTATCCCATTTGTACGTATGGTAGCCCGTTATGTATCTATATGCATTTGGCATGTCAGATTTAGTACTTTTGGTCGTAAATTTACACGGTAAAGACAACTTTGAGCTAATGTAACTTTGTTACCAATAACATGATTTTATAACTCTGACATAAACTTAAGGGGGGTTTTACTCAATTTTCCGAAAAATATGGTAATATATAATACTATTATTAACTTAATTTGAACAGATATCGATATGGAGAGTATTTTGAGGCCTGGGCACCATATAAGGGCAGCTTCATGGATTTTTTCAAAATTTTCGGTTGGGTAGTTTTTGAGAATGGTTCCGTTAAAGAAATCATCACTTTTCACCCCTTCCACTCCCCGTCTTTTTAACAAATCTCAAAACTAAGACCGACTTCGAAAAGTACTAATCGAGACCTTTCATTTGATACCCCGCATGACTATATTCGGTGAAAACATTTTTACACCCCCCTTTTACATGACCCCCTAAATCTCAACGTAGAAGGATGTGGGCGTCCACAGTTCCCACCTTGTCACCAAATTTCATGTCAATCGGTGTAGCCGTTTCTGAGAAAAGTGCGTATGACAGACAGCCAGACAGACAGACAGACAAACGAACAGACAGACATTGAACTGATTTTAATAAGATGTTGTTTTGCAAACAAAACCTTAAAAAGAAGGGTTTCGGATGGTTTTGCTCTGAGTATTTTTCGAAAATGTTGGGTTGGGGTGTTCTACCCAGTGTGTCTCGTACCCGGTATCAATTCAGCATCTAATTCGAGGCTCGTCAATAGTTAGAGTTGCTGCTGGCAATCTGTTTCCCGAGCTGCTTCTGAAAAATTTACATCCTGTTCCTGTCCGACCCTAAATTAGTCCGAATTGTGGGTGTTGTTGTTAAACTATCCACTTTGTCTCGTATTATCGTAGGAAGGTCTATGTCCGAATTGTCTAGTGTTATTATCGTCTTTAAAATTCCTGTGATATTTCCCAAAATTTCGATCGATATTATCCAATTTTTGATGATTTTGAGATTTATTTGAAATTAGGTTATTGTTTTGTTAATTTGGTCAACCACTAGAAATGGGTTTTTGACAGTTTGACAACCAAACGAATTATTATTACAAGCATGATATTTATTTTTTCTACAATGGTAATGAATTACATCTGATTCATCTGGCATCAAGTTAAACACGTCAATTAAAGTCATATCTCTCGTAATAATTGTCCGATAACTGGCGGTTAACATGTCTTTTACGTTATCAATTAAGTTTTTATCATTATTTTCCGAACTGTAATTTGAGTGCTTAGTTGCCTCAAATTCATATAACTCATTTAATTGACTGTTTATTGAATTTATAATATAAAAGAGTTCTCTTAAGGTTGCGGCTTTCGTGCATCAGCTTTTTAAAACTTTTCCGGGATCTAAAGTAGGTTTTCAATGCAGCTTTCACATCTTCCCAAGTGATTTCATCTTCTACACGTGAAACACAAATCCTAGCCTCCCCTTAAATTTTCTGCTTGATCACTGTTAGTAACCCGAAACGTAGCAAGGCCTCATCGTCAGCATTCTAAGAGGCTGTATTTTCTACAGTATTGATAAATTCCTGTAATGTAATTATCTGGCCCAGCAGATAGAGAAGAATATCTTATATCTCCGCTATCTCGCTAAGCCGGATAGCCCCATACGACCACAACATCATTGCCAAGTACCAAAGAACCTCCACTCCAGGCAAATCAGCAACAGATCAGATTTTCTCTCTGTGCCAAGCGATGGAAAAACTGTTGGAATATAGACAACAGTTGCACCATCTATTCATCGACTTTAAAGCTGCCTATGATAACATAGCCAGGGTAAAACTGTACACGGCCATGAGAGAATTCGGTATCCCGACGAAACTGATAAGACTGACTAAGCTGGCCCTGACCAATGTGCAGGGCCAGATAAAAACAGCAGGATCACTCTCAAGACCATTCGACATCAACAACGGTCTACGAGAAGTTGATGCTCTATCACGCGTCCTCTTAAACCTGGCCTTCAAGAAAGTGATCCGTGATGCTGAGGTAAATACAAGAGGTACGATCCTCTTTAAGTCCACCTTGGCGACGATATCGACATCATGGGGAGAACCACCCGAGACGTACAAACTGCCCCGCGGCGCGAAATCTTGGGCTGCACATCAATGAAGGCAAGACAAAGTATATGGTAGCAACGTCAGCTTCGAAGACCAACCAACCAGCAACATGAAACCGTACTGGTCAAACACGAAGAAGAATAATGATAGGAGAATACAACTTTGAGACCGCTGGTAATTTCTCTTATCTCGGTCGAAAATTACAACTGATGACAGCTACGATGATGAAATCCGCGAAAGGTTTTTATCAGCCAACAGAGCCTATTTCAGCTTACAAAAACTGTTCCGCTCGAAACGTCTCACCATAGGGTCAAAGCTCTTACTGTACAAGACAATGATCTTACCAGTCCTCATGTATTCCTCGGAGGCTTGGGTTCTTAGCAAGAAAAATTGCGAACTCTTGGCCGCGTTCGAGAGAAGAATCCTCCGAAGAATTTTTGGCCCCCTACATGAGGATGGACGATTCCGTAGGCTACATAACGTCGAAATCTATGAGCGATATCATGACCGTCCGATGGGATGATCCCACTCGGAAAGTCTATAAGGGCAATATCGATGGTAGAAAGAGAAAACGAGGCAGACCCTGCCTAAGATGGAGCGATGGCGTAGGTCAGGACGCCAGACAGCTTTTAGGGATATCGAATTGGTGGACCTCGGCGCAAAACCGGAATGTCTGGAGTTCCTTATTAAGGCAGGCCTAGACCGGATACTGGTTGTTGCGCCGTTGATGATGATGAAGTTTATTTGAACAGATATCGGAATGGGATGACCTTTGAGGACCAGACTTGATATAAGCAAATTAGCCTGAATTTTTTCAAACTTCTTGGTTGGTTCGGTACTTATCGAAAATGAGTTCTGTCTCACCACATCCCTCGTTTTGGGCTTAGCACCCAAACTGCAAACTTGCCCGGCCCGACACCAAGATAATGCGGACTAGGACCCCTCAGACCTTAAACAAGATACTTATTCAAACCAGGTCACTGTTTGTCTGTCTATCTGTCTGAAACACGCACTTTGTTAAAAAATGTACTGTAGTGCACCGTTACAGTCTTAAGTGCTCTAACACATTTCAAGGTTGCGCCACGATTGTTATTATTATTATAGCCAAATAAAAGTCTCGATTAGTACGAATCAGGTCACAGTTTCGACACTGAGTATAAAAACAAATATGGTGGTTCGCGGTATCTGCTCCAATGAAGTTAATAATAGTCCATTATTATATTTGGAAAATTTAATGAGAAACCCCCTTAAGTTCAACCTGAATGGGTGATGCATTGATATGAAATCTAGGCCTAAAAAAACATCGCGTTCCGATACCTGCACAAATAAAGTTGTTAATGGTATATTAGAAATTTATCTGCAAATTGAGTGAAGTTTGCAGGTATACTTCCTGGAAGATAAAATAGACATATGTCTACGTTAGTACCAGAGACATTTAATTTACGCACATTTGTATGTTTTTGACCACATGGTAAAGTAGAAATATATGGAGGAAAAATTTGAGAGTCCCTCACATTAAATAAACGGAAAACCTTACACACGATAAGCTCAGTTTCCGGTTTTCCAACTTGTTTGGATCTTACAGCCACATAATCCATCTCGGAAATATCTAATGGATTGTAGGAATATATAAGACATTCATATTCATATTTCATAAATATGTGCTAACTATAATCATGTGTTGATTTCTGGTTTTGGATGTGTTCAGAAAACTGTGCAGTATATGCTGAGTGAAAAGTTGTGAAAATTTTCAGAAAATATTTACCCATATATAATTTTGGAGTTGGGAGTCAAGCATCGAAAAGAAGACGACGGTGTAATCTTGTGCTAGCGACAAAGCCCTGGAAAAGGTGCATTCAGAAAATCGAGCAGCTCTTTTTTCCACAATCACCCACGTAAAGTGTATGTAAAATGATATCCATTTCAATTAAGAGCCCTATTAATTATTCCATAGACTTATGACAATGTGGCGAGGTATTTATGTCCATTTTGATTCCTTTCATTTCTATAATCACATTATTATTGTATTGATCCCTACCGTTGTTCATATAAGGAGTTCATATCAATTCTCCCATTGTTGTTAATTATAGCTGTTATATTAAAAGGCACCCTATCCGAATTATCACCCATTATGTGACTCCCACCGTCGCCGCCGACATCCAATCCAAGCCAAGATTTTAAATTGTCGCCATTAGTAGGACAATTCCGTAGCTCATCATTACCAGAATTATGATACATCAAATTTGATGATGCATTAGTCGTCACTAATCCACCATTCTGATTATTATTATTCATCAAATGAGGACACGTACAATCCTTGGCCGACAAATCTTCGATATTCCACATGAGAAGCAATACTATAAACTTCTTCTTTCTTGTCCCTCTTCCGCCTTATGTCACTTCGTCCTCTTTCAGAATTAGATGATCGATCATTCCAAGTTATGTTAGTTGGTGGTGAAAAACCATTTTGCTGGCTATTTTTTGTGCTCCATTAACAAAGCCCACATCATCACCCTCAAGACAACACTCGCTCCATTATCTTTATGTACTTTAACTACTGCTTATATATAAATAATAAAGAAGCTTAAGGGTTTCGAGACAAATATAGGAGGTTTGTCTTCGGGTGCATTTCCTCTCTAAATAGATTGAAGGCTTTGCCAGACTGAGTTGCGACTTCCTCAACTTTTCAAAATAGCCGACACTATGAAACCAAAAACCATTAATAGACTCTTTCAGGCGTTGATTTTATTTGAAATAATAAAAACTTGTTTTTCCTATTCGCTGGTATTAATTTATTGGTCTTGCAAATACCGATATTTCGGGAACCACTTGTTCCCTTCATCAGTACTAACAAGTCTGCTCATCAGTGGGTTTATCAACTACTTTAATACTAATCTAAATCTATAATACAATTAACTAACCTAGGGTTGTACATCTAGAACTTAAACTAATAATACTTAATATGTATCGATTGGTGTTGGAAAAGAGATGATTAAAAGATTAAAAGGTCCCTAATCGCTGTTATCAATTTAAGTTAACAAAGGAGTGGACACAGTACATCAAATTAGTAGTACACCCAGTGCACCGGACTTGCAAATCTATTGGAAAAGTTTATTCACACACACCATAGGCGCTAAACCACATGTAGATACTGCTGAGAGTCTATGATGTGTACTGACAAGCTTCTCCAATGAATTCGCAAGTCCGGTCCCACAGTAGATCGACTATAGGCAGTACCCTTACAAAAATGACCCCACTTGCAAATGTGCTTGCAGAAGCTTATCTGTACACATCAGAGACGCTAAACAAGGAAAAGGCATAATCTTCGTCAAATCGTATTGGTAAGAGAGAGATCGGTGAGCTTTTACTATTCTGGTACTACGGCGTGCTCACCCATATAGCAAACAGTTGTTTCACGTATTCACTTATACATAAGCAAAAACTTGCCAATCTCACCAATACGTTGGCAAGTCCGGGCGGTATGTCAAACACAGCTGATCGCGTTTTCGGTACATCTCGCTCATGCTCAAGGGCAAAACAATTTGAAATCGTGTGTACTCGCACTGATTTCCCCCCTTGAGGGGCAAGGGGGAGTGAGGTAGCTGTCTAGTATCTAACTGTGTCCGGTCCATTTAGTGTGGATACTGCCTGTTTGATATACTGTGGGAGTGAAGAAATAGTGGAAAATAAGAGGGAGAAATGAGTATTGGTGATGGAAAGATGGGCTATAAATGGCGTTGACCGTTTTGCTTAGATGGAAAATGTATTGAGCATGGATGTGGCAGCTTGTATAGAGGGCTACTGAGGTTTCTCTCTCAAAAGGGCAATTTTCACTTCGATAGGCACCATGCATTGAAGAAGAGGACGTTACCTCCTGAGTTACGGTATTTGTTTTACTTAACACAAATTTTTAGCTAATATAGGAACTATTTTCAGAACCTTCTTCTCTTTCTTCAGCCTTTGTCCCGTTCACAACCGGCGTCGGCTCGTCGAGATTGGTTTCGCCATTTGGCTCTATCAAATCCCTGATGTGGATGCAATCGCGAGTCTTTTAAATCCTCATCCAGCGTATCCAGCCACCGTTGTTTCAACCGGCCCTTTAGTCGTTTACCATCGACTTCGCTGTCCAGACCAATCTTAGTAAGTGAATTCTCATTAACGCGAATTGTGTGACCATACCATCAAAGATACCTCACTCGCGGATATACTCATTTCGGATGTGATCAAAACGTGTCACGCCACTAATTCAACGCAACATCTACGTCCCCATTACTGCAAGACGCCGTTCATTATCTTTTGTAGTTGGCCAACACTCAGAACCAGAGAGTACGACATTGCGGTAAATTTTAGATTTGAGACGTTCGTTGATCCAAGTTGCGTTAATGGGTGAAGCAATTTCAGAACGCAGTTCTCCATTAGCTGATAACGTTGATCCGAGATATTTAAATCGCTCAGTTCTGGGCAGATCACTGCCAGTGACAATGATTGTGCCTGTTTCATGGTGATCGGTCGTCAAAAATTCAGTTTTATTTAGATTCAATCTGGGACCGTGTTACATGAGACGATCATTCCATTTTTGGACAAGTTGCTCGAGATCATTTTTGCTATTAGATGCTAGGAAAACACCATCTGCATAAAGCAGTGTGTAGGGCGCTGGACGTTGGATATCCTGTGTGACGGTGTCCATAACAAGAACAAATAGGTCGCTTCTTTGATGAACACCAACAGAGACACGAAGCGGTTTTGATACAGCCGCCATACTTCGAACTTTACTTTTCGGATTTTGGAAGAGCAATT
Source organism: Hermetia illucens (assembly GCF_905115235.1). Lineage (NCBI taxonomy): Eukaryota > Metazoa > Arthropoda > Insecta > Diptera > Stratiomyidae > Hermetia > Hermetia illucens. The sequence goes on along the minus strand of NC_051852.1, from coordinate 85,911,593 downwards.
GAAAGCAGCGCACAAGTTCTTCTGGTACTAAGTGTTGTCGTAAAGCATACCAGATGAGATCGTATGGCATACGGTCAAACGCTTTCTCTAGATCTCTAGAATGCAACGTAAAGATTGGTTGGCCTGTTGCGGGACGTGTCACCAAGAGAGATCAGATAGGATTTAGCATAGTGGAATAACTCCAACTATACTCTATTTACCTCTTTCCCTGATCTCAGCATTTTATTTTTTGTTTTACTGGAGATAGTACAAAGGACGTTGCCTCAAACCCTCCTCCTTTACCTGGGCTTAGGATCAGCATACTATGCTAATAGCATGCCGGAGTTAACTATTTTTCAGAACCGGTTTGATTTTAAATATTTATAGTTAAATTAAGTTCAACATGTTCCTAGAAATTAGAAAATATGTAATGTAGATTACCTCCATTTCATCATCTTATTATAAACAAGTTGAACACACCTCTTATACCAAAAAAACCTCGAGATTGAATTTTCAGACATTCAATTAAATTTGGGACCCAGTTTTCATAGTTGTACAATATTTAATGTTTCATTATCCACGCGGTTGGTTACTGGCTAACTCAGTACTCATGTCATAAAATCATTCTCAACTCCTTTATTTCTGAAGTCAATTGAATATTTTAATTATGGATGAGTCATCGTTATTCTGAGTCATTGATCGATATGAGTCAAATACCAATGTACCCATCGTGTGAATAACTTAATTAGGATACAGAAAATTAATATTGTTTAGCAGTGTTAACTCAAAGAACATATGTTTAAATAATAGCTTATCCTAGCTTGTAATATTAGAGGCAGTGCCAACTACTCATTATATTCATTATCCTTTTCCTACTCACCCTACTGAGTTCTACTCTCTACTACCATTGGCAACTTCATCCTCTCTTCCTCTAGTTAATTAAAGAGACTGGAAAGGTGTCACCGGCTAATTAATCTGATGTCAGGTTTTTGGTACAGAAAATCATTCCCGTAATGATCCTCATTTTTCTTTTAAGAATGGGGTAGGTAGGTATCAGTGGCCGCTCCGAGGAACCCAATTAACGCTTCGGTGCGCCACAAACTCCTAAGAATATGACTGCTGTTATGAGAGCAAGAGGGGGGGGGGTGGATTCCAACCAGTTGAGATCTTCAGAGCCACCCTGTAGCATTCACGAAGGAAAACAGCTCTTCCACCCTGCAGCTAAAAATATCTTTGAGGTCCTTAAACAATGATTCACCCAGTGTCCGTAGCCTGCCCCTAGCTAGAGCTGGGCAATCGTAAAGGAAGTACCTGAGGGTTTCCCCCTCTCCTCCGCAGCTTCGGCAATGAGAATTGTAGGGTATGCCGAGCCTAGCGACATGGTCCTCCATCGGCCAGTGCCCCATGCAGACCGCCATATCCTTTAAGGATAATCGTCCGGCTTTTTTGTGGATATTGACTGGATGGGTACATCGCTAAAGCCTTTCTAAATTCTAATTTAAATGTGCCCCGCCGCATACTATGTATCTTGTTCCTTGCACTATCTTTGGTGAGATCAACCAGGGAGCGGAATTCGGAAACAAATGAATACAGAATGGAACCTTGTGGGACTTCAGCCCAACTTTTGTAAAGATAGTATACTGTTACTGAACTTTTACTTAAAACTGCCGCCCATCTAGAGAGGTTAAGATAAATTAGAAGAAGTGTGGGTAGACGTAAAGTTCAATCGAGTCCATGGTGCCATGCAGAATCTAACGTAGTCGCTAGGTCAACGAACTGCGAGCAAAATATCAGTTTTCAATACAAGGAGGACATGCTGAAAATCTTTGATATTGTTGTTGCTATCGTAGTAATCATCTAACATGGATTTCATGGTTCACTCGAAAATTTTGATGAAGGTTGAGAGGATGAAGGTAGATTTACAGCTCGATTTTAGATGTGATCTGAGCGCACTTCCAATTGATTGATTGAATGATAATCGAAATTGAACCAGTGAATATGTTTGAGAGAGGATATTGGAACAGTCTAGTCTGGTGGAGAGTGTTAGTGAATTAAACAGTGCTAATTAACCCATTGACCGGAACTTCAAAGTTTTCGTGAAGCATGTAGGGATTCTTTCAGACCTAAGTCTAAGCTTCCCGTACGCATTAGAGTTTGGCTCGATATTGGCAAGGTGGTTGTGGAGATGGTTACTGGGTCGGATTAAGTTGTCGAGATTGCGGGTCTCTGAGCTTGGGAAAGAATACTAAGGAGATTCTCCGCCCTAATATTTCCTTATATCGGATATCTTGGAGGAAATCATCCGATCGACCCTAGAAAATCAGCGAAGTGATGTACAAGAACGAAAATTTTACTCTCATTCTCAAAAACTAACCAAACGAAAAACTCACATTGATGGTAGACGAAATCGAGGCCTCAAAATACATCCCATTACGCTATTTGGTCAAATAAAGCTATTAATTGCATATTGCCATATTTTAGCAATTTACCTCCCTTAAGTCCATTATAGAAGTTGACAATTTGACACCAGCAGCTTTTAGTTTCGAGGAAATCCAACTATTATTACCAAAGAGAATCAATTTTTGTTTATTTTAACTGCTCTCTAACCCAGGTATGAGGTTTTCACTGACTGAACCGGCAAGAACGGGGGACGCATTGAAACATTTTCCTTTTCGTCTTTTGGTAGTTTCTATTTGTCTGTATATCAGCATCAACTATTCGAGGCAAGACATGTATATGTAAATATATGTACATATGTACATACTAATGAAACTTCCGAGTAGTACTCAATTCAGATGTACACGTGCATTAGTAGCAGCGGTATTTAATTTCCTTACATATTTATATGTGAATGCTTTTATGGACGAAGCAAAGCGGCAATATTCAGATGCATCGAATCAAAGATACACATGTACATACATACGGTAATAATGTTTGTTTGTGTAGAATAGGTACAATATTTATGTTTCTAAAATGTGAATATGTATAACCTGGAATTTGGCAATAAATAAAGGAATATTCTGTATTCTTTGCTATGAATAAATTGAAAAACGTGCATAGAAATTTCCTCACATACGATGAACACAAAATCTTTATACCCGAAGTGCCCAACTTCCGGGTGTCAATAACGATATTTTTCGGTTGAATAGGTTATGAGAACGGGACCAGTTACCCTTTTAAGAGGTCATATTTTGAGCCCTCACTCGCCTACAGTCTACCCGTTATCAAAAATATTTTCGAAAAGTACTAATTGAGTCCTTTCATTTGATACCCTACATGGTCACACTCTCTCATGGGTGGATGTCCCCCCTTAAACTCAACACAAAATGATGCCACTTGCTACATGTAAGGACCACACGTTCTCACCAAATTTCGTGATAATCGGTCTAGCCATTTCCGAATGAATCGGGTGTAGCAGACAGATATTCAATCGATTCTAATAAGGTTTTGTTCCACACAATCCTTAAAAATAAAATCTCTAGATTGGTCTTAGCCGTGACCTTAATTTTATTGAAAATCCGTGGTCGACTGTTAAGTGCAAAGTTTGGCAACCAGACCCCAGAACGTTTATTAATATGATAAAAGTTACAAATGCAGTGTCATATAAAGATTTGTATCTGTTAATATTAAAAAGGATTCAGTATAATTAATTTGCATTTTTCCGTGAAAAATATTCGTCGAAAATAAAATGTTAAAAATACAATAATTGGATTAAGTGCGGAATATGTTTTTCGGCTAATACAGGCGGTCTCAGTCATGTAAGAAGCGGTAGGGCGAAGCGTCCAGCTTCCGATTTCCGGACTTGTTTAATGTTCATGAGGGAAACTATCATCGCTATCGACTTATGTATGCTACAGTTTATATTGCTGGGTAAGCCATCTTTTCGACAACCATAAATTAAGCCGCTTCCTTTTAAGGTTTTATTGAAAACAGAAGTGGTAATGCCTATTAAGATGAAATTCAGTAGAAAGGTTGGAACTGTGAACCCATTCCTGTGGTGTGTTACACGTAATATAGCACTTTTCGAAGCAGGTAGTTTTGACATAGGTTGTAATTAAATTAGGAGGATAAGAGATACAAATTAACTTCAACCACCAGCAAGGTAGGACAGAATCTACTCTCGCATACCAACTGCAACGAAGATATCGATGTGGCCATAATTGGTGAGCCGTATTGAAATCACGGAGGTGGCATTTGGGTCAAGGATCAAAGGAACCAAGCAGCGCAATGAGCTTACGGAGAAGGCTTCCAGAATCACCCGTAGGAAGGCTTGACAAGTATAAGCAAATGATGAGCGCTTTGATTTCGGATGCCAATAATCATTGCATGTAATTTTAAAGCGTGGTCTCTTGAACGAGGAAGCGGACAGGTGTTTTCCTCGAAGTATCCGCGAACTAGGGATGCTACTCGCGAATGTTGGGACCTTACGCAGTTTCAGAAGAAGGGCCTGGAGTCTATATAAGAGCTGACATTCGGAAGAATCGTTATGCAAGTTAGTGAGGCCTATACTCGTAGTGACCATATATCCCTGAATAGTATGGCAATGGACAATGCCACCCAGATCACACAATGGGTGAAGAAAACGTACGATACTACTATCCCCACATGGCGACTGTTTCCAATTAGGCAGGTCAACTATCGGTGGTACAACGAAATGGCAAGAAGCTTCATCAGAAGTTCAGGGGAAATGATAGCAATGATCGTTTCAAGGAACACAAACAACAATGGCTTGTCCAGGCAGAAATCGCATTAAATTCTAACAGTTAATCCGCGCAATGGCACTGGATGTCGAAAATGCGTTCAATTATGCCAACTGTCGACGAATTAACGGCGCATTGGCTGACATAGATGCTCCTAGATATCTGGTGAATTTCATCGAGAATTACCTCTCAGAAAGAACTGTCTGGTATGGGCCTCAAAGCGTACACTGTCACGGCGGGGTATCACAGGACTCAGTACTGGGTTCTTCGCTGTATAACGTCATGTATAATGCTTCCCGTCCCAGAAAAGGCTACGCCAATGAACTGTAAAGTTATAGCAAAACACCCACAGGATGTAGAGGTTTTCACGACGTGGCTTTTTGCCACTGGCCCGATTGACCCTGGCGAATAAGGAAACAGAACTAACCTTAATAATGAAGGGTAGAAAAGAAACACCGTGAAAGTGGAAGTCGCTGGACAAATGACGGTCTCTACACCAGCTCTTAAGTACCTAGGGATGATGACGACACCAAACTGCGCTTTCAGGAGCACCTAGGGCACTTGCAAGAATTTTCGGTGGATATCGGTGAATTGAAACACTGCAGAAGACCATTTTTAGTCGGAGTGGTCCAATCCATTCTGCTTTACGCTATACCTATGTGTGGGGAGGCGCTTGCAGACTTTCCAGCGCTTTAAGAATCATATCAGGTCGTGGCGGCCATGATCTCAGTCGACATTCTGCTGAATGAAATGAGCGTACTATAACATGGAGGACGCATGAAAGGGCACACAAAATCCTAGCATGCCGCAAGGTCAGAGTCTCATGATCCTTGGTAACGCAAACGGGATGAGCTTTCGAAGGACTGATAGACGCAGAAGCCTACTCTAAATATCAAGGTATGGGGGCGGTAACAAGGAAAAAACAACTACCATATTGCCCAATTCCTCACGGGATACAGTCGTTGCCCCAGCCAGTATATACATCGTTGGGACTGAATGATTTGCCGAATCATCCTTTATGCAGTGGCACAACGGGAAATCTAGAGCATGTGATGTTTCACTGTCCAAGATTCGCAATGAAGCGATGGAACCAAAATCAAACGCTGAAAAGGAAAGTGAGCCTGCAGAGTGTATTTGCAAAGATGCTGAGGTCGGAGGAACTGGACTGGCTTAAAATTTACGAATATTACCCATTAAATGGGAGGAACGCGGTCTTAATAATAATAATCGTTAGCGCAACAATCCATATTGGAACAGGGCTTTGAAGAGTGTTAAAGCATTTCATTCAAGACCGTAACGTACACTACAAGAGGCAATGTGGTCACCATCGCGCTCAACCGAGATTATTACATGATTTGACTCAGATAACCATTCACAGCTGAATCGACTGGTATCAGACATCCAGTCACGATAATAAATTCCTCTGCCACCAGTGCGATTTTAGCCATCCGGACGTGGTCTTGATGTGGAGGAAATTGACTTCGAATGCAAAATTAACATAACAGAAAACTAGAACTACCACATATAAGTGAACTTTTTCTATATCAAGACCAAATTTTTTTTCCTTAACTTTGAGGCTAAGGGCTCTAATTGCAACTAACTAATATTGTATAGCTTAGCACGTCTCCAAACAATGGCTATACAAACTAATTGGCCCATTACAATAGTTATAGAGGAAAAAATTAGTGTTATAAGTACAATTTTTGGTTTGGTCCAAAATTAAGCCAACGCGATACAAGTATTTTGGAAGGAAGGGAGAGAGAAAGCAAAAGAGGCCTAAACCCTTCAAACCCAATGGGTTAGCCCCGCTATAATGAGAGGATCTTTACACTTTCAAACAGCAAATTCTCTTCTCGAGCCAGCTCTCAATACACGGGAGTACTTTACGTGCCCCGCAGCCTGTTTTGGGAATTATCCCACCGTTGCTTTCCGAAAGCCCGTAGTCGCTTCGGACGAATTCGCCCGCCTTCTCCGGTAATGTGCCGCATTCGCTAGAGGATCCGAGGGAAACATCAATACAATGACACACACGGCCTCACCGGATACTGTCCTATATGCGCTCGACGCGATTAGCTAGTATGCCGAACTCATCCTTCTCTGGCTCATTGTGCGCTAGCTGAGGGCAGCTCCAGCTGAATAAAAGACCCAGAAACGAACCCAGATTTTGACAGTATTGTTTGTCTATGATTGGTAATAAGGAGCGCCTCCGGTTTATCGAGTGCTAGGTCCAGTTTCGCCTTTTGTAGCCATGCTTTGATGGTATGGATGGTTTCACTTGCAAAAAGTTGCGCGCCCTGGGGTTATTTCACAACTACCATACTACCATCGCCCGATCGTCTGCAAAACCGATCATCGTTGCCTCCTTTGACACGCGAAGGCCGAGCACAGCAAGACATTATGTTCCACAGCAGGGGCTTCAGTATGGAGCCTTGGGGAATATTTGCTGTCACAACATATTCATTCGGCCCGTCGGCCGTCTCGCACGAAAGAAGTCCCTCCGAGAGGTAACTCTTCATATTCCCAGCTAAAAACCCAGGGACACCCAGTTTTTGACCGAGTTAAAGGGATTTAACAGTTGCGATGATGATATCCGCGAAAGGTTGTTGTCAGCCAACAGAGCCTATTTCAGCTTACAAAGACTGTCTCGCTCGAAACCTCTCACCATAGGGTCAAAGCTCTTACTGTACAAAACAATGATCTTGCTAGTCCTCATGTATTCCTCGAAGACTTGGGCTCTTAGCAAGAAGAATTGCGAACTCTTGGCCGCGTTGGAGAGAAGAATCCTCCGAAGAATTTGTGGATGGACGATTCCGTAGCCTATACACTCACGAAATCTATGAGCGATACCATGACCATCCGGTTGTGGATAAAATCCGGCTCAATAGGTTACGGTGGGTGGATCACTTAATCTGTATGGATGAGGATGATCTCACCCGGAAAATCTATAAGGGCAATATCTATGGTAGAAAAAGAATACGAGGCAGACCCTGCCTAAGATAGAGCGATGGCGTAGGTTAGGACGCCAGACAGCTTTTAAGGATATAAAATTGGTGGACCTCGGCGCAAAACCGGGATGTCTGAAATTCCTTATTAAGGCAGGCATAGACCGGATACCGGTTGTTGCGCCGTTGATGATGATGATAAAGGCATTTCGGACATCCAAGATTTCCACTACGCAGCCCTTACCAGCGGCCGATTCTTCCCTAGCAGGATTCACGACCGTTGCTATTTCATCGACCGTAGATCGCACTCTGCGAAACCCATACTGCCGGTCCGATAGACCACCAGTCCAATAGATTAACCAATGCAGTCTGTTGTATATTACCCTCTCCAACATCTTTCCAATAGGGTAGCAGAACCAACTTCCACTGGGTGGGAAACACTATTTCGACCATGCACGATTCAAATGTACTGCAAGTCTGATTTTAACAGCCAACTTCCTTGTTTTATTCGGAACCCCCTCTAATTCCGAGACCTTACTATCCCCAATTCGTTCACCGATCTCTCGTAGTTCCTCCTCGGTCACCACAGGAGTTGAGAAGATGTCCTGTTAAATTTTTTGCTGAGGTCCACTTTCTGCCTGTTGTGGGAAAAGCATTGCGATTATTTTGAATAAGAGTCGCGGGCACGTCACTTGGGGTAATTTTTGTCCACGAATCTTGTTTGCCTCAAGGTACAACTGATTGTAGTAATTCCGCCTGCTTTCCCGAAAACCGGAACATTCAGCCTTCTTGCTCGCAAACACAATTCTCCCAACAGCGAGACTTCTTGGTTCCAGCAGAAGTTTGGTTTCTTCTGTGCTGAGACTTCCGTCTTAGCATTGTATTGTCCCGTACTTCAGTTACCTGCCGACATACCTGGCTCACTTTTGCCAGTGCCATTCCTTCCGGGTGTCCGAATAGCTCAAGTGGTTAGAGCCCTGGGCTGTCGTAGCGGAAGGTCACGGTTCAAATCCCACTGGTGGCAGAAGGATTTGTTATCGTGATTGGATGTCGGATGCCAGTCGACTCAGCTGTGACTGAGTAGCTGAGTCAAACCAAGGTAATAATCCCAGACGAGCGTCCGCGAAGCCCTCCCTTTCGACAAACGAGGTAGTGAGGTAAGTCAGATCAACGATCAAGCCTAGTCCTCTGCCTGGGAAGGCGGGCACGCATCCAGCGTTGGCTAGTACAATGTCCTGCTTCGCGAAGGTTTGAAGCAGGATCTGGCCACTGGTATTCGTCACTCGACTTCCCTAGTTCAAGGCGTACGCGTTGAAATCACCGGCAATAATTTTGGGCCTAAGTGTAATTTCGCGATGTTTCTAGCGATTAAATTATTTGAAATAATTAAAACTTCATTTTTTCTATTCGCTAAAAAAACGGCAAAAGCAGGTCTTTATTATTTCAATAATTTTGGGGCTGTAGTCTCTACCGACCAACACCAAGCCCTCTAGCTTCTTGTCATATCGCACTGCACTCGGAAAAGCGCAGCAGCTGCAGATATCGAAGCCGTTGACTTTGCGCTTACAAAGCAACTCCCGAGAATGCCATTGTTTCTTGAATAGCTTGCCGTCCGCATGCTCAATTTGTACTTTCCCATATTAGATATGTGAAGAGACAAAGGGGAGCGAGGGTTCAAAATATGACTATCAAAAAGTGTAACAGGTCTCGTTCTCACAACCTATCCAACCAAAAAATCTGAAAAAAATCACAGTAGTGCATCTTTACGAAGTCTAGACCTCAAAATACATCTGGTTCCGATATCTACTAATAATAGTATAGACGACATAGGGCACAATTTGATCAAGTTGGAAGAAAATCCAACTATTATTAACAAAGTTATAGAGGGTGAAACTTTGCCATTTGTTGTGAATTTCGTGCATTCTACAACATGAATGACGTCATCATCCTACGGCAATTCGTCAATACCACAACAAAGTCGGCTGATATGAATGGGTGGTCAGAAGGAAACATTTTATTTTACATTTTTGGATCATTTATATATCAATATCAATTACTCCAGACAGACAAGTGTGTATGTAGGTATATATGCTTGCTAGTGAAGTTTGCGGGTAGTTAATCCAGACAGATATATTTGTATATTTGTACATTAAACCAGCGGTATTCAATATACGTACTATATATGTACATATGGGTACTTTTGTACATGAAGCAAACCAGAAATATAGGTACGATCAATTTATATATGTGCATGGATATGTACAGTATTGTTTGTTTAGGGAGAGAATACTATCTATGTCTGTAATATGTACGCATATCTTGTAGTTTGGAAAAATATGAAGGAATATGGCGGATTTGTAGCTATATACGGATGGAATAGTGTGCGTAGAAGTTTTTCACATATTGTTAGATGAACACAAAACTTTTATACCCGAAGCGCGAGCTTTCGGTATTCGGACTTGGGGTCCGTGGACCAAAAAAAGAGGGAGTAAGTTGCTCCCCATTTGGTCGGGTCCGGCATTAAGTTGATGCGGACTTAGGACCCCATAATTCTCAAAAAAATATTTTCAGCCCTGTCCAAGCTCTGGTCAATAGTGCGGATTTGCGCTCAACATAATTCGATATCATATTGTGTTCTGCGACTTATATAAAGGAGCACACATCTGCGAGCCGCTTCTGTCACGCTGCCCCCAGAGCAGAAGAAACAGTAAAGCCGTCATCGCCTAATATTTTTATTCTGACTTGTTTTCCTTTGTACAACATGCATCGTGGATCTCTATCTTTGATAAGATGACTCTCATCTCCACAATTCCTTCATCTTCTCGATCTATTATACTCACTAGTAAATTCTGCTGCAAACTGACCGAAATCGAGGCATCTGAAGCATTCCTTGAAAGATACTTTCTCCCTAAGTTGGCACACGTGCAAACCTATTCTTACCTTGCCGGCGGTAACTAATCTAACCCCTGATTCAACTGGCAAGCTAATAATAACGGTCTGGGTGCCTCCATACGTCTTCTTCATCCTCTTTAACGCGTTCTCTTCTATTCCGCTAAGTTTGATTTATTCCCTTAGAGCAGCACAGATATCCTGTCGTGGTTAAATCCCGTCTAGCGCTTTGCACTCAATTACTATCTCTTTTTTTCGAGCTTTCGCGTCAGCAGGTTCAACCAGCATATTTCCCCCTCGTCACGAACACTATCCGTTCTTTCCCTTTTGATACGACTGACACTGCCACCTAGGTCTGTTAATTCCGGACCAGGTTCAATTTTTCGACTTTTCCCCTCTCTTGGAATTAATGATTATTTCCGGACGAACCTTCTTTTTTTTCTTTTGTCGCTTTTTCCCGCACAACTTTGTCCATTGTTGAGGTTTACGAGCTAAAGATCTTTCCCGTTTTGTCAAAGTTGAGGCCGTAATCAAAGAACTACTCGAAAATTTCGCCGGCTCCGCTTTCTTTGGCAAAGAGGTGTGCTCTTCTTGACAGCTTGCTGGGCACCAAAGGGTTTACTACTCGGTTTGCCTTCGTTCTCACCTACCTTAAGTTGAGAAGGCGCCACCTGTATCTCCCTCGTGACTTTGTCACATGACGCTTCAGAGTTTATCTCCTCCACCGCCCTAATATAGCACAACATAATGCCAGTCGCCTATTCTACAATGTTGTCAATAGCTGTTTGTATATTTATTTTTGCTTCTTCCGTAGTTTTACACGTGGTAAGTATGGCAGTGTCGTCCGCAAATGTCGCTATCTTGGCTTCTTCACTGCAAGGTATATCATTGGCATGGGTAGGTAGGCCGCCCCGAGAAGCCGAATTGGCGCTGTGGTGCGCCGTTTTGATGAAACAAACTCCTTAGACCGTGACTGCTGTTATGAGCGCAGCGAAGCAGAGCCTAGCCCACCCGGATCTTCAGAGTCAGCCCGTAGCATTCACAAAGAAAAGCAGCTCTCCCACCCTGCAGCTAGAAATTTCTCTAAGGTCCCCAAACAATGGTTTACCCAGTGTCCGTAGCCTGACTATAGCTAGAGCTGGGCAATCACAGAGGAAGCGCCTGAGGGTTACCCCTCCCCTTCTCTGCAGTTTCGGCAAAGCAAATTATAGGGTATGCCGAGCTTGACGATCAGTGCCCCGTGCAGACTGCCGTAATCTTGAATGCATTTGCACGCGTCTGGTACAGGAGCTCTCGTGATTCTCCTTGACTTGGCACAGCTCGCAAGCCTTCGCCATCTAAGGCCCACGGCTGCTAGGTTGTGCAAGCAGACGGTATTCACCGAAGGGCTGCCAAGAGCAGAGCCTTGCGTGGCCAATCCGTCAGTTCGCTCATTCGCCTCTATGTTCCTATGCCCGGAAACCCACAGGAGGGTGACCTTGAGCGTGCCGCCCAGACGGATCAGCGCGTCTCTGCACTGCCTCACCAGCCTGGAAGATGACGTCGCTGAGTACAAGGCCTTGATGGCCGCTTGGCTGCCAGTCAGAATCGGTATGTTACGCTTGGGGCTCGAATCTTGCTCCAGCCATTGACAGACTTCTAATATTGCCAGTACTTCCGTCTGGAATACACTGGCGAAACCTTGGAGTTCATGCGACTTGGATACACTGTGTATTCGAGAAAACCCCGGCGATGAATAAACAGGCCATCTTTGATCCATCGGTAAAGAATACTGAGTCATAACCTTGTAACACGCCGCCGGTCTTCTACTTTGAAATTCAGCCTGCGTGTGGCACCATCCGTGGGGAATGCCCAAATTTCCCGAGGTACTTCGACTAGGATGTTGTGGTCGCCGTAGGACTTCGCTGCCCAGCAACCGCACTCCCGTAGTCTGACGATACTGCAATGTACTTAATCTGGAGGTCAAGGGGGCACATGCACACGCGGTTCTTTGACTCCTATTAGGTTTCATCCTATTATATTTTTTGCTCAAATATATAGTACGTTAGGATCGGACGCACTACAGCAGTGTACATACAGAGAACCATCCTCGGCCGGACACCCCATTTCTTTGCAAATGTTCTCCTGCAAGCATAGAAAACTATACAGGCCTTATTAACCCTCAGTTCTATGTTCAATCTCTCTAATCTCATTCAATCGGGTAGGTGGAATTCAGATATCCTTATTTAGTGGTGAATAGCATCAGTTCCGTTTCGGTTGGGTTTTTGCCGAGTCCGCATGTTTCGGCCCACAAACACAACTTTCGCAACGTTCCTTTCATGATGTCGTCATAATGAACGGAAACATCCCCGACTCTAATATCACCAACTCGTCGGCATACGCCACTACCTTTACCCCTTAACATGGATATAATCTCGTCTGTCGTAAGATACCCCTCCAATCCGATACTGATCAAGGCAATTACCTCCTGGAAGACGGTTTGTGTGGATTTTCCTTCGAGGTAGGCATGCTGGGACGTAGTCCATAATCCTCCTTAATTGGATGTGCAGGATGCACTCTAGGGTCTTCAGCACGAAAGAGGTGAGGTTGGTTGGTCAAAAGTCCTTCATGGACTCATGACCATGCCTGGCCGTTTTCGGTATGAAAGACCATGCCAAGCTGTTTATAGCCGATCTTATCCCCGGTAATTACCGATTTTGATCTAGTACAGCTGGGGGGGCCGCAAACCCTCCAAGCGAGGTTCTGGCTCACAGTCCTCCTTGCGGGCGGGAAAGTGTGTTTGAACTAGCAGCGCCAAGGTTTCACTAAAAGATTTCGTCAAGGAACCTTTCGACTTTTTAAGAAAGGGTGGGCTCTTATGTTCACTAGTGCTTTGGATGTTCTGATAATAGTCCAGTCAGCGGTCCTGATGACCGACTTGTGCTTCTTCAGGCAGTCCTTGTAGGGCTGCCAATATTTACGCCTGTAGCAGATGTTGAAGATTTCTCTGGTCAGCTTCCTGACACTTGATTCCACCGCGGTGGCAGTGTCTTTTTACTGTACTTAGTAGGACACGGGACTTTAAAACCGGTATCGAATGTCTTTCCCAGAGCCCCTTTGACTCCAGTCCGTCTGTCGGGCCAGTCTGACCAATTTGCGCACCGGTGATTATTACTTTTCCAAACTTTCTCCGGTCGACCCTCCTGGGGTCTTTAAAGGGCTTGGAGATCTCTGTGGCGGAATCTACACTGAACTGTGATCTGAGAACGATCGCTGGTCAGACACTCTTTAGTCCTCCCCCCCCTGCCCCAAAGCGTATGCCTTGCATTGGCGTTAGAGCCTATCAACAAGTTGGCCTTCTTTGTTGCTGTGGTGTTCGTCAGATGTTATATTTCTTCTAGCCGAGCTAATCGGTCGTAAGCCATGTAAGCCGAGGAAATACACACGTTCTCTGTCCCCGCCTGGATGCAACTTCCGGACACAGAAAAGCGTGCAGACTTTTCTTCCCAAGAATACGTGCTCTAGATCTGTCCTGATCAGGGTCCCCTGTGCTGAGGAATAAATTAAAATATTTAGCCCTTTGATGGTTCGGTCGCCTCCGAGCCCTGGGGTGTATTATTGCGATGTCGATGTCTTCCTGTAAGAGGAAGACAAGCAGATTGGCCGAGGCGCACTTCGAGTGCTGCAGATTTATCTGTGTTACCCGTCCGCTGACTGTTGCTGCGCACTATTCTTCGGATGTTGCTTAGCATCTGAGCTCTGCCCACACCGCTCCGTTTGTGATCTTGCTCGACTTCGTCTTGGGGTCGATTGTGTTTCAGAGCGATGGGCTTTGCCTTCTGCTCGTCTGCCGGGCGTTTGCTATTGTATTCCTCAACAATCGCGTGATATTTAGCGAGGTCTTTTTCATCCCGCTCGTCGACAGTACCGGCCTCCTTATTCTTAGCAATCTTGCTGAGAATATGCATGGCCTTCTGATACTGGCTCTTGAGCAGGACACCAGTAGACCTTTTTCGGTTCTTAATGGGCTTCCGGCGATCGACGTTCTTGTCGGTTTGCACTTTCGAGGGATCCCCCGACATTGAGGGTTTCGGTTTAGGAGTACTATGTCTGGTACTCGCTACAGCCAGTTTAACGGCAGTGGATTCCAAGCCGGAAGCCACTAATCCCTCTGACGCGTCGCTCCAGAGGTCCCTGGGGCTAGTTTCAGCATAGCGGTGCTACGGCTGGCACCGAGTTTACTGTTCTCGACGGCTACTGCCTCCTGGCTGGATGCCAGCAGCTCGTCCTCTGATGCACCTGGCATCACCACCTCTTCTTCTATCGTCGGTTTATTTATTTTTTTTTTTTTAAATGGATCCATGTCTTGGTCCCACGAGTACTCCGGTTAGAATGTCCTCCCTGGCTGGCCCTGCCACCAGGGTAAAGTTCTTATTTAAAACTGAAGGTGCCCAAGATATTCCGAGTTCGCATACTAAAGACCAAGCTCCCCATTGGCCACGCAGCCCTCGACGTATGCTGTTCCACCTTGGCTTGGGTTCCCATAAGCACCTTCTCCAGTGCAGGGAGGAC
This sequence comes from Hermetia illucens, assembly GCF_905115235.1. Taxonomy (NCBI): domain Eukaryota; kingdom Metazoa; phylum Arthropoda; class Insecta; order Diptera; family Stratiomyidae; genus Hermetia; species Hermetia illucens. Next base: position 85,896,532 of record NC_051852.1, on the reverse strand, counting down.
GATCCCCGGGCAGTTGCTTCAGTCCATCCGCCCGCAGATTTACTTGATTTACATGATCAGCAGACAAGCAGATCTTCGTCAGTTGGATGAGTCTACTCCCAGGCCGGCCCTATACACTCTTCGCGTGAGGACTTGCCGAATTATGCACCTTTAACCTGAAGCATAATCAGACCAGGCCGCCAATTGGTATACAGAAGGAACAGTTTTGGGTCCAAGACATTGACCTGCGGTACACCAACTGTAATTTTTTAAGTTCCTTCCTATTTCACTCTGATGCATTTTAAGATATCAGAAAATTCTTCTAGGAGATCCCTTTGCATTTATACAACAGGTCTTCATGCCACACCTTATAAAACGTCTGGGCGAAACCGAGAAAAATGGCTCAGCACACCCGCTTTTTTTTCCAATGCATTTTCCATCTGATTCGTGATCGTGTGCACCTATTGGGTTGTGGAATGCTTTCCGCGGAAACCGAATTGGTGGGGTGGTATTAGATTTCAATCTTGAATGATTTGCTTCAGTTTCTTAAGGAAAAGCCTTTCATATAGTAGGGAGTACCGATACTGGTACGATTACTTGGCTCCTTCCCTGGTTTGGAGACCATTACAACTTCAGCCATTTCCCACTATCGAGGGACGACGCTTTTCTGATAATTCTTTTAGTATTCTCCCTGTAATAAGTACATAGCCAGGAGCTTAGTTAGGAAGCACATTTGTTTTAATTTTCTGTCCTCAGTTCATTTAGTTTTACACGGTGTAATGGATAATGGTCCACTTTTTTGACTGGGGTTAATCATGTAGACGCTTGTGTATCTAGATGCTGAAAGGCATTTTCTAGATGCTTCACAAAGAGATCTGCCTATCTGACTTATCATGTGCAGAATGAACCCATTGCCCGTGTTCCTGTTTAATATCTGGATTTTTTTGTCTGGGTCTTTTTAGATCTTCTGAGCTAGCTAGTTTTGAACTCTTGGGAAAAGGGCACTTATATCATTAGATGCTAAAGTAGCCAAGTTTTCCGCTACTGAGGCATTGCCGCCGCTAGATATCGGCGGCCAGGAGCCCACTCGCTCACTCCCAAAAGTGAAAATAAACCTCCTTTTTCGTCCTCTATGTTTGGTTTGAATTGAATTTTTACCCACGGTTGGGGGTTTGCTCCCTTATCCGTTATCCACACGAGAGGACGTGCCTTATGGGGAATTTGGCAACTTTACACAGGATATATGTATGCGTAGAGTTTTCGAATATCCTTTAAAATGGCACAGAAATAGTGCGTTTCGTTTTGAACCCATAAGTTCCTTAGTTTCTCAGATATCGAACTATTGAAATTTTTTTATAGGAAATTTTGTGGGCTATAAGACGTGTAAGGTTTTTTGGGTACTTCCTTTTTGAGATTTTCCAATTAAGAGCTTCAGGAAGGTACTCTTGCCTAGAAAAAAGTATAAAATGTTCCACTCAGCCTAGATGTAAGCATGCATTGACATTGTATAACTTGTATTTCTTATGGCACCTTCTACTCCCACTCCAAATTTTATGTAAATCGGTCTTGACCAAAAGAATACGGAGGCTAAAAGCTTCCCTGACTGGACCACTTTTAAGCATTATGAGATGCTATCGCCGAATTAGCCTCCTCGCAATTTCTTTCAGTTCAATTGAATTAAAGAAACCTCTACGAAGGAAATATTTTTACAACCGATAGCTCTGATGAACATAACACTGGATATCAAAACTGTTTCGACAACTAGATCAGTATATATTATCTTCAGATTTTCGGGTATATTCAAATTGTATTTCAAATTTTCTGAATATACTATACTTTGTGAACTTCTTGGTGAAGGTAGTATTGTCACACTTCTAATAGAACAAAAATTGTTTCTCGATACTTCCTTTCTGAAAACATCTTAACTGAAACGAATTAAAGCCGACATCATAAAAAAAATAAGATGAAATTTATATTAGGATCATGTACGAGGCACTTAAAATCCTAATATGGTAGACCGCACGACAAAGAAAACATTCTAAACCAATGGATAAACTTGCTCCCGTTAATATCGTTTTCTTTGCATTTGGTTTCACTTTACAAGTTACGCATGTTTTATCGTTCGTCGAATTCAATGCTAACGAGAGCGGAAAGGGTTCCGCAAACTCCTCCAAGGACATTAGAAACTTCTTAATACTTTAAACTTCCAGGGACATATTTATATAAGCCACCCATTGAACATTGACCTAAGGAAAACTTCAAACGTTGACTATTGGATTACTTTATTGTAATTACAACGACTACGGCTCCATGATAGGCAATGAAGTTTAGCCTTGTTAGAATGGAGAGAACGAATTGAAAATGGGAGGATAATTTTATTCGCTGGTTAATGACTTTCTAGGGGATGGGATTTTGGAATGGAGAAGAGGCAAGCCACATTTTCTCGAATTCAACTTTAGAGCTACAGCAACTATAGTAAAAATATTCAGCTACTCTGATAAAACTAGCTCTTCACAATATAAGATGCTTTGTTATATTTGTATAGCCTTTTATAGACTTAGTTAAGAAAATACGTCATAGGATGGAAAGGATTTCATGCAGATAGAAGGCTCTTGCTTCTGACAGAAAACAGTGTCATCGGGATTTGTTAGAAAGCTGAAGTCAGAGCCGCAATGAGAGATGACAAAAGTTTGTTTTGTTTTAATTGCCGTGTAAACAGACTTCCAGTACACCAGATTATTAGTTTTAATATGGCACTGACATTCTATGATGTCTTAGAGTGCAAAGTGCTATATTCAACGATCAGCATAAACTCATACTATTAGCTAGATGCGTGGGATTAAACTGTATTAATCTATATACCAATAAGTATTATACAACCAATAAAGAAAACACCAAATTCAAAGTAAACATGCAAGAGAAGAAAAATGTGAATGCTCCAGTGCACAGGCTCAAGATCCCTTCTTTTTCTTCAGCTTTTGTCCCGTTCGCAAGCGAGGTCAGCACGTCGTGATCTCATCAGTTTCACCATTTGGTTCTATGAAAAGCCTGATCAAGATGCAATCGCGAGGCTTTGAAATCCACGTCCAGCCTTTCAAGCCACCGTTATTTTGGCGGCTTACCATCGACTTTAATCTTCAGACCAATCTTGGAAAGTAAACTCTCGTTGGCGCCAACTACGTAACCATACCATCGAAAACCCTCTCTCGCAATTTTTCCGCGATCGAAGATTGAAGAACACTAGTTGATTGGTTTTTGGTGCTGACGTCGCCATCATATATTTTGTCTTGCTTCATTGATGTACAGCCCAAGCTCTCGCGCCGCCTGAAGTTGAAAACAGTTAGTATGTCTCTGGTTTTTCTTCCCATGATATAGATATCGTCATCATAGGCCAGTAGTTGGGGAGACTTAAAGAGGATCATGCCCCTCGCATTTTCCTCAGCATCACGGATCACTTTCTTTAGGGCCAGGTTAAAGAGGACGCATAATAGGTATCCCCTTGTCTTAGACAGCTGATGTTGAATAGTCTCGAGAGTGATCTTGCCGCTTGTATCTGGCCTCAGTCAGTCATATTATTTTCGTCGGGATACCGAATTCTCTCATGACCATGTACAGTTTTCCCTGGCTTCTATCTTTCATAGGCGATGAAAAGATGTCGAAAGATGTCCACCATTCCAACAGTTTTTCTATCCAGTTTCTAACCAACTAGCCTGTAATTCCATCGGTTCCTGGCCACTCATGATTTTTAAATCGATGAATTGCACGGACTGTTTTTTCTATATGTGGTGGTGGTAGTATTTGTCCGTCGTCTTCAGTTGACGGGACCAGTTCCCTATTATAGGTGTTACGAACGGCTGTGTTGTGGACGGCTTCAGTATTCACTCTCACCTGACTGTCAGAGGGGATTGTAGGTGGTGTTGCAATTCGAGCTCGGAGCACCATACCAACGAGATAGTGGTCCGAGTCTATATTGGCCCCCCTATATGTTCTTACATTTATCAAGGCTGAAAGGCGGCGGCATTGGATCAGCACGTGGTCCATTTGGTTGAAAGTGGTCCTATCTGGAGAAGCGCATATTTGTTTGTGGATGGATCTCCGCGCAAACCAGACAGATATGGGAGCCGACGTATCGCCTGAATACGCATGATTTTGATATCATACCTATTCCAGGCTTCGAGGGTCCGCTAAACTGCCTCGTAGAAAGTATTTTGCTCCGACTCTGCAGTCTCCTCTGTAAGAGCGTGAACCCTAATGTGGCTTCTATTTCTAATTTTGCTTCACAAACGCAGAATGCATAGCCGTTCGCTTATATTTTCAAAGCCGATAACAGCAGGTTTAATTTTTTGGCTGACTAAGAAACCTAGTCCGACCACATTATTTACTGGATAGCCATAATAATATACTGTCTAGCGGCTGTTCTCCAGGAAACCAGTCTCTATCCAACGTATCCCCTGCAACGCTGTGACATCAGCCTTATATTGGGACAGGGTATCGGCTAGCTGCTTGGCAGCTCAATCTCTGTACAAAGAGCGCACATTCCATAAGAAAATGAGCAAATTATAATTCCGTTTACGTTGCCGGGTGCTTTGTTGTGTTGTCAGGCCAGTCCGAGGCTCATTTTGTGGCTTCGTAACAAGTTTTTTTCGTGTGGGGTTGTCAGCCCTACCCGACCCTCAATTTGGAAGACCAGTTGGTACAATTTGTCCCGTTTTTAGGCGCGGAAGACTCGCCTTCATCCTTGTCCGTCTTCAGCTTTTCGTTAAGAGGTGGAGATAGCGTTTGTAAGTAGAGCTGTTGATGGCTCAGCGCGCATTTCCCAGGTTTTATGTTCCATCGTGGGTACCAATCCACGTTGGACACAAATCGAAAACTTACCGTATCCAAATCACCGGGAGCAATGTTGTCGGAAGCGGTAATAAAAACTGTGACAAAAGGTACTAAATGGTACCTTTCTATGAGCGCACTTAGGTTCAAGTAAAAAAATGATTTTAACCCCCGCTGTTGCTGTATTTTGTGCCCATGTATTTCGCCTAATTCGACCGCCAATATTGTTAGTACACTACGAAAATTGTTTTAGAAGAGAGGAAGTTGTAGAGCGCGCATCTTAACATGTTTGTGACTTTGCAATGAAAAGACTAAAACAATTTCCCCCCACGTAATACAGATCACACAACGACGACAAAAAAAATTAACTTATCCGAACACAACAAAGGTATTGGAGCGATGGGTTGAGTACTTTGATGAGCTACTCAACAACCAGAACATCGGCGAGTTGGAGGTCCCGCCAACTGAAGAAGACGGACAAATACTGCCACCACCAAGTTTAGGAGAAACAGTCCGTGTAATTCATCGGCTAAAAAATCATAAGTCGCCAGGAGCCGATGGAATTACAGCCGAATTGGTTAAATATGAAAGCGACCAGTTACACCAAATGGTTCATCAGCTTGTGCTCAAGGTATGGTACACCAAATCTATACCTGACGGTTGGCAACGAGGCATTATCTGCCTCATACATAAAAAGGGAGATATCACACAGTATAGCAATTATAGAGGTATCACATTGCTGAGTACCATCTATAAGATATTCTCCGCTATCTTGCTAGGCCGGACAGCCTCATACGCCCACAACATCATGGCTCATACCAAAGAGGCTTCACTCCAGACAAATCAGCAACAGATCATATTTTTTCTCTGCGGCAAGTGATGGAAAAACTGTTGGAATATGGACAACAGTTGCACCATTTATCGACTTTAATGCCACCTATGATAGCGTAGCCAGGGTAAAACTGTACACAGCCATGGGAGAATTCGGTATCCCGACGAAATTAATAAGACTGACTAGGCTGACCCTGACCAATGTGCGAGGCCAGATAAAAGCAGTAGGATCACTCTCAAGACCATTCGATATCAACAACAGTCTACGACAAGGGGATGCGCTATCATGCGTCCTCTTTAACCTGGCCCTCGAGAAAGTGATCCATGATGCTGAGGTAAATGCAAGAGGTATGATCCTCTTTAAGTCCACCGAACTACTGACCTATGCTGACGATATCGACATCATGGGAAAAACCACCCGAGATGTAGGAACTGCCTTCATCCAGATCGAGCAGGCGGTAATCGGCGCGAGATCTTGGGCTGCACATCAATGAAGGCAAGATAAAATATATGGTGGCAACGTCAGCACCGAAAACCAATCAACCAACAACATCAAATCGCACTGGTCAAACGGGAAGAATATAGATAGGAAAATACAACTTTGAGACCGTTGACAATTTCTCCTATCTAGGGTCGAAAATCACAACCGATAACAGCTACGATGATGAAATCCGCGCACGGTTCTTGCCAGCCAACAGAGCTTATTTCAGCTTACGAAAACTATTCCGCTCGAAACGTCTCACCATAGGGTCAAAGCTCTTACTGTACAAGACAATGATCTTGCAAGTCTTCATGTATTCCTCGGAAACCTGGGTTCTAAGCAAGGAGAATTGCGAGCTCTTGGCCGCGTTCGTGAGAAGAATCCTCCGCAGAATTTTTGGCGTCCTACATGAGAATGGACGATTCCGTAGCCTACACAATCACGAAATCTATGAGCGATACCATGACCGTCCGGTTGTGGATAAAATCCGGCTCAATAGGTTACGGTGGGCGGGTCACTTAATCCGTATGGATGAGGATGATCCTACCCGGAAAGTCTATAAGGGTAATATCTATGGTAGAAAAAGAAGACGAGGCAGACCCTGCCTAAGATGGAGCGATGGCGTAGGTCAGGACGCCAGACAGCTTTCAGGGATATCGAATTGGTGGACCTCGGCGCAGAACCGGGATGTCTGGAGTTCCTTATTAGAACAGACCTAGACCGGATACCGGTTGTTGCGTCGTTAATGATGATGAAGAAAAATGAACCGATTTGGAAGGGTGTTGAATCACACAGGGCGAAATTTTCATTCCAAGCTTTCTGCAATGCTTTTTGGAAATCATTTTTTTGAGAAGATTTGCCACCTGAAGTTCGAGCAAATACTACAGATGGTTAAGCAAAACATTAGAGAAGCATATAGTCGGCATTGAACATTATACAGCAACCATTCTCGTACTGCTGTATTTGTACTAAAGGTTGTTGTCCTATTGGAAAACAAAGAGTGCCTATGCCTAAGGTGGCGTTCTACAACAAACTATAGTACAGCACATTGAAGTACACTTTTGTTTCATATTCTAGTCAATAAATACCAACAAATATTCTAGTCGCTGTAAAGCCCCAATTCAACTAATTCTCGCCACCATGCTTAAATATACTTTTACTTGACCACAGAACTGAATGCCAAAAGTCCGAGATTTTTATAGCACGCTGTCTTCTCGCTTATGAAAATAAGGAGGAGAACTTTCCTTTCCTTTCTTCCTAACGGGCGGTTATGAAACCTCGCTACCCAACAGTGATCATCGCATATCATTATATGTGAATTGTGAATGAGGTCGCGTTGGTTTCGAACTGCCAGCTTCCGCAGTGGGTCGTCCAACTTTATGTCCAACTTGGGGTGTTCTTTTATACCTTCATTCACCAAAACCACGGATTTGTCTTTGCGATTTTACGGGAATTTTGACCTATCTCACAAAATTACGACATTTTGTCAACGTGATATTGCCAAATATTGACGTCCTCACGTTTTCTGTTGAAAAGTACTGAAAACTACCTATTTAACATATAAAGTACTGAAAAATGAGAGCCAACACTGAGCTAAGGTCTGAGCGTGTAGTTCCGTGCTGTGTCGTGTCGTGTACTATAAAACGTCTGTAATTTATCTTTCGTGAACGGTTCTCTGGGGTAACACCCAATATAATTCCAAATTTACTCGACACATATTTTTTTTAAGATTGATATTTTCTTAAGCAACGACAACTGTCTGTAACGAAAGGTCTTCGTGGAATTGGTGAAAAAGAAATTAAGGGCATTAATACCCATTTGCTATTAATGTCCTTATTTTAATTAATAAATTTCAATCAAAATATGAGCATTCCGATTTAATAAAAATAGAAGTTTTCTGAGATATCCATCGCAACGCGTGATTGATATGATGAACGGGCTTGAAAATCTCAAGCCAACAGATAAAGTCTATTATTTGTCCAAAGCTTTATAGGTTTAGTAATTGTCTTTTATTGCCTTCATAGCATATAACTAGAAGGGCCAATTAAATCTCGGGAGTGTCTAATCATTATGAGCAAAACATCAGACAAAAACATTTCATTAGTGTTATTATGCTTTAATTGATATTAAGGTGAAATTTAAATTTACATGGATACAGGGAAATGGCAGTTAGCAGTAGAGTAATTTCTGAAGTTTCCAGGGAGAGTCAAGGAAATGTTCAATTATGAATAACGAGAAAGGAAATTAAAATTCTCGGAATAACTTTTTTATGAAGACTGAATTTAGATTCTCATCCCTGGGAATCATAAAGCCCCATTAAGTTTAACCTCGAAAACCAATGTCCTTCCAAGAATAATAATCAATTGTACTATTGCTTTACTTATTTACGGAGGTTGACATCGTCAAATTCATCGTAAATATTAATTCAATCAAAGAGAATGGCACACGTGGCATTGATAAGAAGCAATTGAAACATCAAACAATCGAATAATCAAACAACAGAGCGAATTATTCAAACAAGCTTCTGAACTGCTGTTTGTTGGCCCGTCAGAGGCTAATGTCCTATTTGTTGAGTTGCAGCACTCCTTACTTACCGAAAAATTGGAATCCCGAGCGATAGTATCGCTCCGGAACATATTCGATCTGATACGCGACAAGTTTGACCAAATAAACAACATACCGGAATCTAACGATTTTCTTTGGAACACAAAATACTCATATGACGACTCCTTGTAACTCCACCATAGACGATCCGGAGCCTGGTTGCGGGTAGATGGAGGAGTCGCCAAAGTCTGAGTGGCTGCATAACACTTTAACACTTTGGTGCCTCAAGAAGGTGGGCCCAACTCCATCCGGATTAATTGTATTTACTATTAATTCGGCTCCTCGCTGGGTTAGTGACTTCCCTGTGACCCAGTGTCCCTGCTGTATAATTCACTCAAAATATTCTCTGCTTGTCGTAAAAGGTGATCAATAAAAGTTTTGTGGTCTCCCGGAATTAATTATGCTTCGAAAACGCGACCACACCTCGGAACCGGGCTGATGTTTCTACGACCTCTCCCTTTCGCCAACGGTTTATGATTGGATACTAGAATGTGCGAACCCTTTTTGGACGGCAATAATGAAGCCCCGTAGAATGTTTGCTTGCTGCAACTACAGTGACAATTTCAATGACACTGGCTGAACATCTGGGCAGCACTCATCTCCCTTTCAAGGCACTGTGCTTTAGTATTCTGGTAAATCTTTCAGAAGTAAACGTGAATCCGGTGTCTGCATGGCATACATGCATGTCCTGGCATGTACTGAGAACCGGTTCGGCCCAGAATGAGGAAAATACCAATATTGCAGTGTTTTGCACTAAAGGGGACTTCCAAATCAGATGACAAGCAAGCTTTCTATGAACAACTCAATGCAGTCCAAGAGAGGCTTTCGAAAGTTCACATTGCGATGGTAATCTGAACGTCAAGGTGAGTTCTTATAACACTTTACACTAAAGTGATAGGGAAACACGATGTTAGCAACCGTAATTGCAACGCTGAGAGGTTGGCAACTGTTTAGAACTTGACATTACTGACACATTTTAAAGGCACAGAACTTTCCAAAGGTCGATTGGATTTTGATTGACTGGCAATACACGTCTAATCAGGTCGACCATATTGCCATCAACAGCAGATTTAGGAGTTACCTGCTGGGCATGGCAAACAAGGTGCTGCATCTACATATTCTCGCAGGACTGAAGAACTTCGACCCCTGAAGCTCAACACTGTACGCCATGACAAAAGGGAAGTTGTTGTGGCGACCCGGCATACCCACCATGAAAGAACTGGTAGGACACAATTCTTCTGAAGGTCCAGTGAATGACATTGGCGGTCGACTCCTCATCCACGACGAGGAGCTCCTTAAGCGGGTTTCTAAGGTTTTATGTAAAACACAACCTTATTACAGTCGGTTTACTGTCTGTCTGTCTGTCCGACACTCGGAGACTGTTGCAGCGATTGACACCAAATTTGATGAAAAGCTGGGAACTGTGACCGCTTACGCATACAGTGAGTTCCATCCTTATACGTCGAACTTCAAGGGAGGTCCCCATAAATGCAAAAGGAGGATGTAAATTTTGATTCACCAAATATAGTTATGTGAGGTATCAAATGAAAGGTCTCCACTAGTACTTTCCGAAACCGGTCTTAGTTTTGAAATTTGTTGGGAAGGTGGGGAGTGCAGGGGGTCGAAAGTGATCATTCCTTTAATGGACCCATTCTCAGCAACAACCAAACCGAAAAATCTCCAAAATAACAGGAAGCTGCCACTATATGGTGGCTGGGCTCTGATATCTATTCAAATAAAATTAATAATAATATTTTACTATAATTTTTAATAATTGGCGGTAAATTTCCCTTAGCACCACGAATTTGCAGTGATGTAGGCTCTATTATAGAGCATGATCCTATCAAGTTTCGTGGAAATCGAACTATTACTAACAAAGTTGTACTTCGACTTGTTTTCAAGGGTTGTTTTCCTTTTCTTTTTGCGACTGCTGACTGCAAATTTTTACTATATACTTATTACATCTTAATGCAATTTTCGTTATCTAAACATATGCCAGCGATATAAAAAAAAAAGCAGGCAAACAGTCACTAATCTGAAATCAGATTTTAATCTACAGGTGAATGGCCACCGTGGGAACCAGAATTTTTTGAAAATATTGAAAATTCAATTTATCGCATGCGTTTGAAAATTCTAACTCAAAAACGCAACATTTTTTGCTACTATTTTCATATGTGTCGCGGTTCAAATCTCACTGGTGACAAAAGGATTCGTTATCGTGATCGGATGTAGGATTCCAGTTGACTTAGGTGTGAATGAGTACCTGAGTTACGGTCTTGAATGAAGTGCTGTAACACCCTTCAAGGCCCTGATCCAACGCGCCAAAGCTTATTATTTTCCGAGTTGTCACAATCTCGGCGGATACTAGCACTAAGTGCCAAGTTTTTAGGCTCGGGTGATCCTGCCTAATTAAATTATCAAAGGCCGCTGGTGGTGGTGGCTGGTGGTAGGTCAATGGGACAGTCCGTCCAGAACTCTGCGCAACATCGAGCACGTATGCAGAAAAGTGTACTTCTGCATAGTTCGAACCAGAGGGTGTGAGAGTCCGAGGACAGCAAGCCCTGGGGAATTTAGGTACAATACCTGGAGCTGACAATATTATGGGAACTACAACCACCCGCTCGAGACGCCAATTTTTTTTGTTTTCTCGAGCCAGTGGCTCATAATTCACCTTCTTTTCCACGTATTTGCATTCAGAGTTGTTATTATGGGAGCTAGCAACATTAATAATTGACGTAGATCGACCCGTCTTGTGAACTAACAGCATGGTGACCAGTTAGAACTTGCCGATCCCAATACATGCTGTAAGCAGAAGTATTGCTTCCGGCTCATAACGGTAAGCTGGACATATTCCCGTGATCAGCCCATGCTTGTTTACAAGGCTTCGATGGATCACCTTACATACAGCACTATGCCTGGTGGTTTATTGCACCGGTGCCATAACAGTGGAGCCAGAAATGAGATGATCCAATGTTTCTAACACACATTCAGCACTAGTCATTCTCCACCCAGTCTTCCGTTATGAGTTTTTTATAAGCCCGGGTGGGCGGTCCTGAATGGCACACATAAATCCCTTCGTCTCAGCAAAGAGCTCCCCAGCACACGGCCATCTGTTCCACAAATACGAATCGACAAATGGCTGCAAAGGCAATTCACGTGTTTACCAAGCAATGCCTTCGACTTCCATTCATCCATCCGTTCTTGGTCCGACTTCACCCCACTCAGAGGATTGCATAATCGATCCTTCAACTTAAATGAAAACAGTCCGCAGTCTATCTCCGATGGCACGAGGCGGGTTCATCTGCTCCACGGTAGAGTTCGGATGATGCATTTGGAATTTGGACCGTATCAGCCGCTGTACTTTTTCCAGTTCGGTCTTCGTCCACGGCAATATTCTGAATGCATTAGCCAGTAAAGGAATAGCGAATATATTCAATGCGCTTATCTTATTCCTCCCCGAGTGATGAGACTTCAGTACCAGCTTTACACATCGAAGGAATTCGGGCAGCAGAGCATCCTTCAGATCACCAACTCGAGCATGGGTACCTTGCAGAATTCCTAGGTACTTGTAGAAGTCTCTTTCAGTCATAGCTTCGATGTGGAGGTCACCAATGCTATGTCCGGCATACGGCTTGTGATTTGAATTCGACACTTGTCTAAACCAAATTCCATCCGAATATCACGGCACATGTCTATTATTCGCAACAGACTTCTGGGGTGGTCATCAGTACAAGCATACAGCTTAATGTCATCTAAGTACATCAAGTGTGTCAGTTGGCACTTAGCACGTAGGCCATATTTGATTGAGAAAACCATGCCCTCTAACATCATTCAGTAGCTATCAAAGAAACTTCTATATCATGCAAAACTAAAGGGGACTCAACAAATGCCTCTCCGTTTGCGGATGGGCTCTGAGGTATTAGCACCCTCAGATGTACGCACTGATAAGGTGGCATCACAACATGATTGTCGCCAAAAACTTTATTAGTTTCGGATCACAGGACGTCACTTCATCACAAAACACCAATTTCTGTTTTAGTATGTCCAGAATTTCCAATGCGCACTTTATTTCTCACCCGTCTGCTGGCATTGATTTCAATCAACCAAGCAATGTTCTGCCTTAGTGAGTCCCGCCGACGTTCCAGACGAATTTTCCATGGTGGATCTCTTCGGTCACTCAAACCAATAACGCGCAATGACCGTGCGATCTGACAACCGCAACTGTATTATAATACAAAAATGATTGTAGTTGCAGAAATGCATCAGCACACAGCCGAGATGCAATTTCATCATTGATCATCATTGATCATCATTTCATCATCTCGGAGTTTCTGGAGATGGATAGAGACTGGGAAAGCCTGGTTTATGCACAGGAACCATTTGCGAGAATTCTGTATACTCTCTAAGGAATTCGTCGCGAACCTCGGCGGAAACTTCAGCTGGACGGTGGAGAAGTGTGCTTCGGCGTGCTCCATTTTTAAGGTGTTTTGTGAAACTAAACCTGATTAAAATCGATTCTGTCTCTCCGTCTGTCTGTCTACCTGTCTATTTGCTGTCATAGCCGATTTGCTCTGAAACGGCTAAAATGATAATCGCAAAATTCGGTGAAAACATGGGGTCTGTGTGTCTCTTTACATGCGGCGAGTAGTGCGATTTTGTGGTGAGTTTGAAACTTTCGAAAGGAGGGTGTACATTTTTCATCACATAATATGACAATGAGGGGTATCAAATGAAAGCGCTCGATTAGTACTTTTCGAAGCTGATCTTGTTTCTGATATTGGGTGAAACTTAAGAGTCTTATTCTCAGAACCCATTCACCCCTATCCCGGAAAATCTGAAACAAATCGCGCTGCTACCCATTCCAATTTCTGCACAAATAAAGTTGATAATAGTATATTCCCATGTTTTAGAAGTTCATCCCAAAAGTACAAAAATTTGACATCAGCATAGGCAATAATATCGGATATAATTCTGAAAAGTTTGAAGGCAATCCATTCATTATTAACAAAGTTGTAGAAGGTCAAAATTTCGCGTTTCAGGAAAATTTATTGCACCCTAAGACATGTATGACATCATTTAAAGTAAACTTATATGAACGGCATGTTCATGGGGACGTTTTAGTTTACCTTTTTGGCTTTTTAAGATTTTGTGTAAAACCACACTGTCTGTCTGCCTGTCACACGCATTTTTCTCGGAAACGGTTATAGTGATTGACATAAAATTTGGTGGAAGAGTGGGAACAGTGGAAGCTCATGCACACTGTGAGTTACATCATTCTATGTCGAATTTAATCGGGGATTCCCATACATGCAGAAATTGGGTGTAATTTTTTTTTCATCAAATATAGTTATGTGGGTTATCAAATGAAAGGTGGAGCAGAGTACTTTCTGGAGCGGGTCTTAGTGCAGGGGGTCGAAAGTGATCATTTCCTTCACGGACACATTCTTAGGTACTACCCAACCGAAAAATCTACAAAAAATCAAGAAGTTGCCATTAAAAGTTGTCTAAGGTCCGAAGTACCCTCCATATCGATATCTGTTACTATAATTTTTAGGAATTGACTCCAAAACTCTCCTGAGTTCATCCTAGAATAACGAAATTTTGCAGCAATGTAGGCTATAGTATAGAGTATGATCCTACCAAGTTTTAATATTAACAAAGTTATAATAGGTCAAAGTTGTCGCTTCTTTGCAAATTCAAGACTTTGAATGTCAGTATGACCCGGAAGTTGATATTCTCACATAATATGTGCATATATTACATGCTACGTGCTAATGGGACAAATGTCCACTCAAATGTTGTTATAAAATAAATACACGAAACTTTTCATACCTGAAGCTTCCGATTTCCTGACTTGTTTCGCACTTCTTTGGAAGAAATCTGGAAAACCGCTAATTATGCCTATGGCGCTCCACCATAAGAGGAATCGGCCCGGATCTGGCGTGTCTCAAGTAAGATGTTTCGAACGCCAATTCTATTGTATTTATCTAGACCATATTCTGAGCTGAATCAAATTATCGAAAATCGTAGTCGTATCGAACAACTTTAAACTCCGAGGTTTTGCTTCTATAGAACCAACGACGATAAAAAAGGCCACCATCGGTGAAATTTAATTCAGGCAGCACTCCTACCTCGCCGGTGCGACTGTTGGGACGAAAAATTAATTAGAAACCGAGATCTTTGCCCTTTTGGAAGAAAAACATTAAACTCTACAAATGTTAAGCGTCCGAACCCCTCACCCAAAGAGTGGGAGAAATGTTCGGAAAGGACTTCCAGGCAGACAAATTTGATCACAAATTAAAATATTTCGCTTTTTCAGGTGAAGAGTTTCAAAGACCGATACGCCGTTTATTTGAATTTTAGCGGAGGAGATTTCACTAGTGATAAATGGTTAAGAACTCCAAAATGGAATGAACAGACGAAGAACCCACACGGGACCAACAATTTACCAGAAATCAAAATATTCATCATTTTTTTATGAAACTCTTCAAATACCGATATGTCGCTTAATTGGTCAACTTCCAATAAAAATTTCACCCCTAATCACTCCGAATGTATTTCGGAACCATACAATCTCTCAAAGTTCCACGTATGTAAAGTGTCCTGATTCTGAATAGAATGGTCGTTTCTGACCGAGCCAACAATCAGCACGTGTAGATCCTTGCTAAAGTGAATCACTCTATTGCTAAGGATTAGCGAATACTTGTTGCTTGATGGTTCAATAAATTCCCATCAATCTCGTTCGTGCCTTTATCTTTGAATAGGTTAAGAGATGAATGTACCATTTCGGTATTAGAGTAGAACAAAAATCCTTCAAATAATTGCTTAAAGCTCTTAGCCCTTGAGATGGATAAATGGGCTAGCAAAACCAGTAACGTACAAAGATATAGGTTTGACAATGACTAACTCCCCTTTATTCACTTTCATAGTTTTTAAATACAAAATTATTGCTTACAAATTCTACAAAAAACACATTTTAAATTCCCCATATCCGCAATGTGATCTTGACCGTACTGAACTTGTAGAATAGTAGCGTCAACCTTTTGTTGGCTATACTATTTGCAAAGACAATTGATGGGCTTCATGGTACAGGGTGAAGGTCGCTAACTTGTTAGTTGAGCATGGTGTATTGTGCGGGTGCCTTGTGTCCATTGTAATGGCTTTGTGGTGAGCAGAAATTATGTTGATGACCTGAGAGTTATGTAATGCGGACCTGTTTTTCTGAACACTACCGTAGAGATAATTATAGAAATCTCCCCCAATAGGAAGGAGCAAAAGCGTAATTGTGTTTTTTTCTCTTTAGCATTAAGTATCGTTATTTTTATTCTTTCCTTTAAATTTGTAAGTATGAAGTCCTCCTCATATTTACTGGACACGCAGGGAAATAACTGGTCTCTGTATTTATGTATTGCTGTCAGGACAATAACAATAAGTACCGAAGTTATGTGAGATTTGAAACTGAAGGTGAAAGGTAGACGCATGACGAATTTTTCTAGGAACTTCAGATTCTCAAGGCAGTGTAGCTTTTCAACAGGAGGTCTAAGTACTCAGTAACTAAGTACTGAGATTTTCCAAAAACAACCCTCAATCCAATCGATCATGGCTGACCAGTCGATGAAGATTGCCTTTACTCAAAAAAGATTCGTACCCATTTGTCGATCATTCTTTTCTTTTGGTGATCATGTCAGAATATGTCCTCTCAAAGACAAAACTGGAAACCATATGATAGGCAAACATATGAGCCGCCTAATGTTTGCCAAGGGAGTTTCAAATGGACGCATAACCACCACCAGGCGATGCATGCATACCACAAGACAAGTTTTATTATGTGTATTTATATCCAGTAAACCCATTCTAACGAAAGTCCCTAGATCTTACCTTACATGTCGTACCAAGGAAGTTTTCTCGATTATTCTAGCTATATAACCAGGGAAACCCCGTTTAGCGAAGGAAACCTTAATCAAGCCCCAGTTCGTCAAGATAACGCTAATGTTACATTGTTCTATTAGCGCCACACAAATATCCTCTCGTGATATCACCTCGTCCAAGGTGTGGCATTCGATTAATGTCTGCTGCTTTCAGGTTTCTAGTTCTGCTTACTCACCTATGTAACACCATTCCCAACTACCCCTGAAAACTATCCGCTGATTCCTCGCTGGATTTATTCCAAACACTTTTTAAGGTTTTGAGTAAAACAAAACCTTAAATCGGCTTACTGTCTGCCGGTCTGTATGTCTTTCTTTTTATGGATGGAGGTGGAAATCCTGCAGTCGTTGTGATTTTAATCCGCTAAAACCAACCCCACTTTCTCCTTCTTCCTTTCCCGCGGAACCGCCGCAAAGCATTACTTCGCAAAGTAGTCTGCACTTTAAGCGACCAAACTTTCCATTCTTCACGTCCTCTCGGCGCGCTCCGTTTTTCCAAGTTCCTCCTGTATACTTTTAATTGCGGAGTTCGCCGTACACCAGATTCCCTCCGTCTTGAACACATCCTCGACGATGTTCTACGGGCTTAGTTTGATTTTGAAGAAGCCTTCCAGAATCCTCTCTGAGAAAAATCGTGGACAGTGGAACGGAACATGCTTCAGGTCTTCGTCATCCAGCCTAAATTGGTGCAGATACCTCCTGTAACCACCATGTCGTGATGGGAATTGCGCCAGATGGTAGTTAATCTCGCCGTGTCGTCCCTGGATTCACTCAATACGGGGAATCAAACTGTGGGTCCAGCGACCCCTCTGCGAGTCATCCCACCGTTGCTGCAACGTCTCCAGCGACTCTCGCATCGCCGCCTTTTGGTGTTCTGCATCGAAGTGATGATGTGACCACCAACACTAATATCAACCGCATTCCTCTTCTTACGGTTGGTAATCTATACCGCCTCTGTCTTTTGTTCCCCACGATCAAGCTGAACCATCTCCACCCACGTTTTTATAGCGCTAATGGTTTCGTTAGCGTACACTTCAACATCTTCAGGTTATTTCGCGACGACAAACGCAGCTAGATCAACTGCGAAACCTATTATCGTGGCCTCCTTTGGCATGGGAAGGACAAGGACCCCATTATACATGACATTCCACAGGAGAGGATCCCATACTGAGCCCTGAGGTACTCTTGCAGTGATGGTGTACTGCTTGGATACCTCATCCGTGTCGTATCAAAGTGACCTCTCCGAAAGGTAACTGTTAAGGAGCTTAGTCAAATAACTAGGGGCACCCGTTTTAGCCAGTGAGCTTTTATTCACTTCCAACTAGCTCAATTAAACGCATTTTTTATGTTCAACGTCACCAGGGCACAACATTTTTTAGACGACAGTCAACTTCAAAGCAACGTCTGCGGCGTTGATCGTTGAGTGGGCTTGTCAAAATCCGAATTGTCACTCCGTTAGTTCATGCTTATATTCATTGATAGGGAGCAGTCTATTGTAGATAGCCCTTTCGGGCATCGGTCGGTATGATGATGGATGTCCTAGGTGCTTATTCGGCTTCGGGAGCAAAACTAGGTTTTGCCTCTTCCACTGGTCGGGAAAACTCCTTCTACCTGCTCTCTGAATCGACAAACCACCCAACCTATTTTTACTTTACCTGCCGCAAACAGTTTGAACGCTGCTTCGGCCGGGTAACTTATATTTGCGGTTTGCGTGCCTCCGCTGATTGCGGAATGTGGCAATGCAAATGATCCGAACTGCGTTTCTAAGGCGTCGCGGATATCCTCCTTGGACGTAATTTCATCAATATCATTACATTGTATAACAATCTTCTGCTTCTGCCCCGTACTTGTACTTTCTCTCCTAAAGACTTCTCCACCTTGCCGAAAAAATTTTTGTTCGGAGACTGCTCCAGCATCATATCTCCTTTTTAAGAGCGTCTTATTCGACTGACGTTTTCTTCAAGATCCATCAGCTCTGGATCGGGTTTGACCTTCTTGAGGATATTGGCATAAGTCATATCACCTTTTTTGAAGATGATAATTAATTCGGACCGTAATCTTCTTTTATGTGTCGCATTTTTCTTTCCGCCAACGTTGGTCCATGCTTCCTTGGTTCCTTTTTGGGGCTTTACCTCCCTTGGGTCGATTGGAGACGATTTTTGTAACTCTGTTTGCCTTCCCCGATACCGGTAAGGGGCCTTGTTGCCTTTTTGCATCATGCGCGGATACCGCCCTTTAGATTTTGAGGGGGTGCCACCTGTCTTGCCTGCGCGACGCTTGATTTCTTCGAGGTATTTTTTTCATCCTTAGGACTATTGTACAGTACCCGAATGTTTCGGACCATGTTTTTGATGGCCTGGTGCACATTGCATTTGTCCTTTATGAATTCAGATAACTCTATGATTTTTCCTCCGAGTAGGGTAAACGATTATTCGTCCGTATTCTGACACTGCTCCTCGGGATGCTTTTCCCACTGGCCGCTTCCGTATTTATTAGACTTACGGACTCCTTCCTTTCATCATCAACATTGATTTCGAAGGAGATCGCAGGATCGTCAAGCTTCTCTTAAATGGATCAACAACTTAGTCCTGCGATAGGTTCCGATCAGGTGTAGTCATCCCACTATAGATTAATGAATGACCAGTTTGTGAGGCATATTTCCGTATATTTTGAACAGACGTCCTCGGGAGTGATGTACTCCTTTTAAATGCCTCTTTCTCCAGGCTACTTGTAGGATTCGATGCCACAGTGGCCAAGTAATCCACCACTGAGGCACTGCAGTCGAGCGATATCGATGGCCGGCAGCCTGCCTGTCTGTTCGTCACACGCATTTTTCTCGGAGAAGGTTGTAGCGATTCACACCAAATTTGGTGAAAAGGTGGAAACTATGAACACTCACGCTCACGCAGTGAATTACATAATTCTCCATTGACTTTAAGAGGGGGGACCCCATACATGCAAAAGTGATGTGTAAATTTTGTTTTATCAAATATGGTCATATGGGATATCAAATGAAAGGTATCGGTAAGTACTTTTCGAGACCGGTATTAGTTTTGACATTTTTTGGAAAGGTGGGGAGTACGGGCGGTCGAAAGTGACCATTTCTTTAATGATCCCATTCTCAGAAACTACCCAATCGAAAAATCTGGTGCCTAGGCTCCGAAATACTCTCCATACCGATCTCTATTTAAATAAAGTTAATAATAGTTTATTACTATAATTTGCAAACCCCCCTTAAGTTCCTCCTAGCATCACAATGCAGCAATGTAGGGCATAATATAAAGTATGATCCTACCGAGTTTGACGGAAATCTCGCTATTCCTAACAAAGTTATAATTGCTCAAAATTGTCGCTTCTTTGCAAATTCAAAACTTTGAATGTCAATATTACCTGAATGTGGATATTCTCACATAACACATGCATATATGTATTACGGGCTACGTACTAATGGGCCAAATGCACAGTCAAATGTCTTTATAAAAGAAATATTCAAAACCTTTCATACCTGAAGCGTCCAGCTTCCAGTTTCCCGACTTGTTGCATTTATCTGGGATGGCACATACTACCGCTCCAATCTGGTGATCCGCTTTCACTTTCCCAAACATATCGGTATATCACATATCTCCTCTCTTAGAAATAATGATACTTCTCAGATAGGTACGCTATTTGTCTTTTTGCTGCTTTTTGCTTTGCTTGTTCGGCGTTACGAGTTGCCGGTATTTAACTTTTACCAATGTTGTTTATCCCGAATTTATACTGGGTCAGCTTTCTCCGCTGAGAAAGTTTTTTAATTCTTGGCCCCCCGCTGAACATATATAGATATATTTTCACCACTAGCGGCCTCATATAGCATAACTTAATGCCCCGTATCAGAACCCGAAGTCCAGAAAATTTTCATATTTGTTAGAAAGGCTGGGAGGGCGGGGGGTCGAAAGTGATGATTTCTTTAACGAACCTATTCTCAGAAAATACCCAAACGAAAACTCAGAAAAAAATCATGAAGCTCCCACTATACGGGGTCCGGGCCTCAATGTACTCTCCATATCGATGGCTGCCCTAACTAAATTAATAATAGTATATTGCTATGTTTTTTGGGAAATTGAATATAAGCCCCCCTTAAGTTTATTCTATATCTACAAAAATTTACAGTAATATCGACTAATATTAAGCATGATAACCCCTAGTTTGTTCAAAATCATACTATTATTATCAATAAAGTTACAGTAGCTCAAAGTTGTCTTTTCCGTGTCAATTTACCGCAACCCAAAATACCAAATATCAATATCACATTCAAGTAAGTAATTTGACATACCGAATATACATACACATTAGGGGCTAAGACAAATGGGATATTTATCCAAATAAAAGCGTCTTCTGGTTTCCCAACTTGTTTATTTTTGGATATAACGAGAAATCACTCTGCGCTGGGTCAGAGGAATATGGAGCTAAATAAATTTCTTTGATGCCTGAGAGTGCAATCAAATTATTGAGTGTAAGCTTGAGCATTGCCATGGCGTAGAAAGTAGCGTCTAAGTTCCGTTTTAAGGTTTTGTGTAAAACAAAACCTTATTGAAACCGGTTTACCGTCTGCCTGTCCATGAGTTATATCTTTCTAAGCCCAATACCAAATAATATCAAATCAAAGGTCTTGGTTTATAATAAGTAAGTAAGCCGGCCTTAGTTTTGATATTTGTTGAAAAGGTGGGGAGTAATATGGGCAAATTTGTAAGTATGCCAATCGGGAAGCAAATAAAGCGATCACTGTCACCTGAGCGGACCATTATAAAAATCTTTACGATAAACTGGACAGTCGGGATATCGAGAGAGATCTGTATCCACTTGCCAAAAACCGAAACGAACACACACCGAACACTACTGTTGCGCTAATGACAAGAACGGTACTTTACTTACCAGCCGTCGAGCCGCGACGGATAAATGGCGAGAATATTTCGAGCAGATTTCAATTGAAGAATTTGCTCATCCTCCACTTAAACAATCATTGCCGACATTTGGATCAATTCCACCTGTCAGCGCAACTGGTGCTCAGAGGTGGCGGCGAGGAAGATGAGGCGGCAACCCTATCGGCCAAACCAAAACCAAGTGGTCGAGGAGAACCTCCATAGTGGTGGCACCGGGAGACGCTGTAATCACTTTGGCTTGCCGGCCATGATTCAGTAGGCGAATACTCCAAAGACCTAATCAGGGCGATCAGACCCAAGTCTGCACGGGGACTCATCTGAAGTGGCAAATTGGTCACGAAACCTTACCAGGGGTATACTGGTACCATGGGAACCGGGAAAGCCCCTGGACTTACATACTTCGAGTGAACTCCTGTTGTATGTGAGGACAGCTCGGTTATTTGCGGTTGGCCCCCATAGTGGGAGTTTTATGGTGGTTGTGGTTATGCGTTTGCGTTATGCGTGGTGTTGCGTATCAACACGGGTGCCGTACTCCATAGTTCGGTAGAGATTTAGGTAATTCTTGCATCCGCCAGTATGAATGCTAAGCCATGCACTTGGTACAGACTGGTACCATTGTTGCTTGTCTCTGCGGGGCTCTGATTGTGGTCACAAAATCAATCCGTGTCTTAAGAGGACCGTAGGATTAAGTCTCACGACAGGTGCCTACGTAAAACACTATGGGCTTCACTGTCAGCGCAACTGGTGCTCTGAGGTGGCGGGGAGGAAGACGGGGCGGCAACCCTGTCGGCTGAACCAAAACCAAGTGGCCGAGGAGAACCTGTAGTGGTGGCACCGGGAACCGCTGTATCGCATTGGCTTGCCGGCCGTGATGCAGTAGGCGAATGCTCCAAGGCCTAGCAAGGGCGATCAGACCCGAGTCTGCACGGGGACTCATTTGAAGTGGCTTCGGTCACGAAACCTTACCAGGGGTATACTGGTGCCATGGGAGCCGAGGTAGCCCCTGGACTCCTATACTTCAGGAGAATTCCTGTCGTATCTGAGTACAGCTCGGTTGGTTGCGGTTGGCCCCTTTGTGGGAGTTTCGTGGTGGCTGTGGTTGTGTTCAAGCAAGAAGAGACCTTCGGGCCTCGACGTGGTGTTGCGTATCAACACGGGTACCGTACTCCATAGTTCGGTAGAGATTTAGGTGATGCTCGCATCCACCAGTATGAATGCAAGCCATGCACTTGACATAGACTGGTACCGTTTTGCTTGTCTAACGGGGCTCTGATTGTGGTCACAAAATCAATGCATGTCTTAAGAGGACCGTAGGATTAAGTCTCAAGACAGGTACCTACGTTAAACACCGAGGACTTCACTGTCAGCGCACCTGGTGCTCAGATGGAGCAGCAACCCTGTCGGCCAAACCAAAACCAAGTGGGCGAGGAGAACCACCATAATGGTGGCTCCGGGAGACGCTGTACTCACTTTAGCTGGCGGGCCGTGATGCAGTAGGCGAATGCTCCAAAGGCCTAATCAAGGCGATCAGACCTGAGTCTGCACGGGAACTCATCTGAAGTGGCCACGAAACCTCACCATGGCCACCGTGGCCACCGGGATACCTCCTGCACTCTCATACTTTGGGTGAACTCTCGTTGTACAGGGTGCGGCAGCATAACTTCCTTTTTTCAAAACTCAATAAAAACTATTGTATGCATCGGAAAATATTTATTTATTTTTTATAATGTAGGTACATGTCTAAAGTTTTTATTTACATTGTTTCGAAGATCAAATCTGTTAGGTGACGTCCCCCATTCTCCATACATTGCGTAAACCGATTTCTGGCGTTTGTCATGACTCTTGTTAGCATAGCAGGTGTTATGTTGGCAATTTCTTCTTGGATGTTGGTCTTCAAATCTTGTAGGGTTCTTGGACGGTTCACATAAACACGGGATTTCAAACCCCCCCCCCCCCAAAATCCTCGGGAATGACATCAAGAAGAAGCTCACACGTTCTTCCGAGAATTGAAGTCACGTTCTGAAAGTTCCTGCACTATGGCCATCTTATAGGGATGAAAATGAAGATCATCACGAAGAATTCTTTTCACAGAACGATCGGATAGTCCAAGGGCAGATGCGTGCTTGCGCGCAGAACGCCGTGGCGATCGCAACATTGACCCTCTCACTGCTTCAATGTTCTCAGGTGATCTAACGGGCCAAGGGACTCCAGTTCTTCCTTTTGTCGCACTTCCAGTTTGTCTGAATGTAGTGACCCATGTAACAATTGATTTGCGGTCTGGGACGGGAGCCAACAGGGCTAAATTAAAGCGATTCCGAAATGCACGCTGTGTTGCAATAACCGAACATCCGCTTGAAAAGTAAACCTCAACGGCAAAGGCACGCTCCTCACTATTCCAACCCATGATGGCGACTGAACCGTATCGGGATAAAACTTTACAGTATCCCCTCTTAAATGAGACCACTAGCGCTCCGCTATGACATCAACTGAGTGGCGCGCATTTTAAAAAGGAAGTTATGCTGCCGCACCCTGTATGTGAGTACAGCTCGGTTATTTGCGGTGGGCCCTCCAGTGGGAGTTTCATGGGGGTTGTGGTTATGCTCAAGCGAGAAGAGACCTTCGGGACTCGGCGTGGTGTTGCCTTTCAACACGGGTGCCGTACTCCTTAGTTCGGTAGAGATTTAGGTATGTTTTGCATCCACCAGTATGAATGCTAAGCCACACACATGGTATAGACTGGTACCGTTGTTGCTTGTCTCCGCGGGGCTCTGATTGTGGTCCCAAAATCAATCTGTGTCTTAAGAAGACCGTGAGATTAAGTCTTCCAGACGAACGAATGAAATCGGGGAAAGCCACAGAACCTGACGACATCGCATCTTGGCTCTGGAAAGCGAAGAGCTGGGACCCAACAGTGTAGCTCAGTGAATTCTTTAATCGCGTTATTCAAGAAGGAAAAACACTATCTGACTGGCAAGAAAGTACCACATGCCAATATGGAAAAAGAAAACTAGTCCAGCAGAATGTTCAAATTGCCGTCCGATCCGATTAATTTCCCATACCATGAAGATTTTTGAACGGATTCTTGACAACCGTATTCGCGAAATCGTTGAAATAACCGTGAATCAAGCCAGATTGGTGAATAACTGCGGAACTACTGAGGCAATACAGGCTGTGCTGTTACTCATGGAGAAACACCGTGAGAAGCATCGCTCTCTTTACATTGCCTTTCTGGATCTAGAGAAAGCGTTTGACCGAGTGCCACACGAACTCATCTCGTATGCTCACAACACTTAGTGCCAGAAGAACTCGTGCGCTGCGTTCAATTGCTCTTCCACGATCCGAAAAGTAAAGTTCGAAGTATGGCGGGTTTATCAAAACCGCTTCGTGTCTCTGTTGGTTTTCATCAAGGAAGCGCCCTCTCACCACTCCTCTTTGTTCTTGTTATCACACGGGATAAACCTCAATGTAGTTGAAAATAATCAAAATTAGATATTTATCAGGTGTTAAAAAAAATATTTTAATTTTGACCATTTTCTTTTCTTACTAATTCTACAAAAATACTCTCAACAATACGTTATCATAAAAAATTTGACTGACGGTTTCGTCCAGGGCAGGGGCAACTCATCAGACGCTGCCTCACCTCTGCCCTGGGAGCAGCGTGACCGAAAGTGCCAACAGGTGGAAAGACGCTCCCTTTTATCATCGCAAAAACACTGATTTTTTCAATTCTTAATGCTTGGGGTGCTACGCTCCAATACTAGGGATCCATGGACTAAAAAACGAGGGAGTAAGTTGCTCCTCATTTAGTCCGGTCCACCATCAAGTGGATGGGGACTTAGGATCCCGCAGATCCTAAACAATACGTTATCATGTAATGAAATAAAATGTGGTGGTTCATAGTCTTCTTAATTTGATAAAAAATCATACCTCCAAATTTCATAATGATGGGTTTATTACTTTTTAACTTAGAATTTCCGCGAATGTGGAAAACATTATTTTGAGAAAAAAAAATTGTTTGAAAAGTCGCTTTGCCGATATGAAGGCATTTATCACTGGTAATTACAAACAATTGGTAATTACAAACGGACTTTAAAACGACGGACCCGGCAACGACAACGGATCAACGATTTGCGCATTTTCTCATGGAACGTGGCCTCCCTGTACAGAGATGAAGCTGATGAGCAGCTAGCCAATACCCTGTCCCAATATAGGGCTGATATAACAGCGTTGCAAGAGATGCGATGAACAGGGACCGGTTTCCTAGAGAAGAGCCACTACACCATATATTATAGCGGTCATCCAGTAAACCAAGTGCTCGGAGTAGGTTTCTTAGTCAGCCCAAAAATGAAACCTGCTGTTATCGGCTTTGAAAACATAAGCGAACAGCTATGCACTCTGCGCTTGCGAGGCAAGTTTAGAAATATAAGCCTCATAAACGTTCACGTCCCTACGGAGGAGACTGAAGAGTCGGAGAAGGGTACATTCTACGAGGCAGTAGAACGAACCCTCGAAGCCTGTCCCAGATATGATATCAAAATCATACTTGGAGATTTTAACAGCCAAATAGGGAAGGAGCCCGTATTCAGGCGATACGTTGGCTCCCATAGCTTACACGAAAAAACAAATGATAACAGACTGCGGATTATTCAATTAGCAGGTTCACACGAAATGATTGTTGGAAGTACCTGGTTTGCGCGGAAAGCGGTCCACAAACGTACGTGGGCCTCTCCAGACGGGACCACTTTCAACCAAATTGACCACGTGTTGATCGAACGCCGCCACCTCTCAACCTTGATGAATGTCAAAACATATAGGGGGGCCAATATAGACTCGGATCACTATCTCGTTGGCATGGTACTTCGAGCTCGAATAACAACAATACCCAGAATCCCCTCTGACAATCAGATGCGAATTAACACTGAAGCCATCCATAACACAACCCTCCGCGACGCCTATAAGAGGGAAATGGATGCCGCAATAACCGCAGTCGACAGAGGACCTGGAGATGAAGCATCAACAAATGATCTTCACAATCACCTGAAGAACGTTATCATGGATACGGCCACAAGCATACTTGGCCCCAGCCGCAAAAGGAGTCGGAACGGCTGGTTTGACGATGAATGTAAGCTAGCAACGGAACGGAAGAATGCCGCATACCGAGTAATGTTGCATTCTCAAAGAACGCGGGCGGCAACTCCGTCGAGCGGAGAAGCGACTTCACAGACGGAAAAAGGAAACCTGGGAGAACCAGCAAGTGTGCGAACTAGAAAAGTACAGGGAGCAACCGCACCAGGCACCAACAAGTCAGCAGAATGAAGCCTTATACACCTCCATGCTCATCCTGCCGAGACAAAGAGGGAAATCTGATTTCCGAAAGAATGGGCATATTAAAGCGATGGGTTGAGTACTTTGATGAGCTACTGAACAACCAGAACATCGGCAAGTTGGAGGTCCTGCCAACTGAAGACGACGGACAATTGCTGCCACCACCAAGTTTAGGAGAAACAGTCCGTGCAATTCATCGGCTAAAAAATCATAAGTCGCCAGGAGCCGATGGAATTACAGCCGAATTAGTTAAATATGGAGGCGACCAGTTACACCAAGTGGTTCATCAACTTGTGCTCAAGGTATGGGACAGCGAATCAATGCCTGACGATTGGCAACGAGGTATTATCTGTCTCATACATAAAAAGGGAGATATGACACAGTGCAGCAATTATAGAGGTATCACGTTGCTGAGTACCATCTATAAGATATTCTCCACTATCTAGGCCGGATAGCCCCATACGCTCAGAACATCATTGGCCCATACCAAAGAGGCTTCACTCCAGGCAAATCAGCAACAGATCAGATTTTCTCTCTGCGGCAAGCGATGGAAAAACTGTTGGAATATAGACAACAGTTGCACCATCTGTTCATCGTCTTACACGGCCATCAGAGAATTCGGTATCCGGACGAAATTAATAAGACTGACTAGGCTGACCCTGACCAACGTGCGAGGCCAGATAAAAGCAGTAGGATCACTCTCAAGACCATTCGACATCAACAACGGTCTATGACAAGGGGATGCGCTGTCATGCGTCCTCTTTAACGTGGCCCTCGAGAAAGTGATCCGTGATGCTGAGGTAAATGCAAGAGGTACGATCCTCTTCAAGTCCACCCAATTACTGGCCTATGCTGACGATGTCGACATCATGGGAAGAACCACCCGAGACGTACAAACTGCCTTCATCCAGATCGAGCAGGCGATTATCGGCGCGAGATCTTGGGCTGCACATCAATGAAGGCAAGACGAAGTATATCGTGAGAACGTCAGCACCAAAAACGAACCAACCAACAACATCAAATCGCACTGGTCAAACAGGAAGAATAAAGATAGGAGAATACAACTTTGAGACCGTTGACAATTTCTCCTATCTAGGGTCGAAAATTACAACCAATAACAGCTACGATGATGAAATCTGCGCACGGTTGTTGACAGCCAACAGAGCCTATTTCAGCTTACAAAAACTGTTCCGCTCGAAACGTCACACCATAGGGTCAAAGCTCTTACTGTACAAGACTATTATCTTGCCAGTCCTCATGTATTCCTCGGAAACTTGGGTTCTTAACAAGAAAAATTGCGAACTCTTGGCCGCGTTCGGGAGAAGAATCCTCCGGAGAACTTTTGGCTGCCTGCATGAGGACGGACGATTCCGTAGCCTACACAATAACGAAATCTATGAGCGATACCATGACCGTCCGGTTGTGGATAAAATCCGGCTCAATAGGTTACGGTGGGCGGGTCACTTAATCCGTATGGATGAGGATGATCCTACCCGGAAAGTCTATAAGGGTAATATCTATGGTAGAAAAAGAAGACGAGGCAGACCCTGCCTAAGATGGAGCGATGGCATAGGTCAGGACGCCAGACAGCTTTCAGGGATATCGAATTGGTGGACCTCGGCGCAAAACCGGGATGTTTGGAGTTCCTTATTAAGGCAGACCTAGACCGGATACCGGTTGTTGCGCCGTTGATGATGATGATGAATCACAAACAAAATACAGTTGCAACTAATACAATTGCACTGGTAGAATAAGCTTATAAATAAGCGGTTTACATAGCGCTATAAGGTTTCTTAAGGGCATAAAACGGCTACCTCCTGAGCGCTCGACTCTAAGCATGTACCCGATTATCGCTCGGTTCTACGTTAACGGATGATTCCTCATCCAGCACCAGGCAAGAGTTACTAGACATAACTCTTGGGAACGTGAGGGGCTTGTTCAAAAATTGGACGGTATCGGATGAGCCTTCTACCCCAGATCACAGAATAACAACATTCGACATTGAGGCTAACTCGGAAGTAGATAAAACAATAAGAAACCTGAAGAGAACAGACTGGGATTCCTACACGAGACATATGAGTGACAACATAGTTCACTTACACTTAGAGGTAGAAAGTCGCCATTGACGCATATGAGGCCAGCTCCCCGGATAAGACCATGAAGTGATCAAAAGACGTACTCTCGTGGAACACAAACCTAGCCAAAACTAAAAAAGGGATGCAAAACGAAACAGCTTCAGGCAATTCTGTGAAGGGTGAAATAAACTACACAAGCATCCAGGGTATATAAAATTATATCCGAAGACAAGGTAATATCTTCTGTCTACCTATAAACTGTAGTATATAAGCTTATAACCGACAGGAATTTTATAACGTTCAATAATTCCAAGTGTTTCAACCTGGCATCTGGTATTAAGTATTCTCCCAGCCGCGTGAATCTACCTTGGTAAAGTGCCGGACATTGTCCCAGAATGTGTGTAGAGGTTCCATCAATCTCCTCACAAAATCTACAGGCAGTGTCCGTAGATATCCCTAGCTTCCCAAGGTGATAGTTTAGCCTATTTCAACATATGAAAACATATGTCTTCCAAAATAGTTTTTGGTCTAGTATGATTCCTAAATATTTAACCTCAATTATTCCTTTCACCTACATGCCATGTAATCTAATGGTTCAGGTGATCTCGTACTACATCCGTCAGGAGAGACAGTTTCGGTTGACCCGCCCGGTAAGCATGTTGACATAGATGTAGGATATTGCGTCTTCGAACGTTAACTCTAGTATAGTTGTGTAAGATTTTCTCCACCATCTTAAGTACGAACGATGTAGGGCAGATTAGTCTGAAAGAGTTATGATGAAGAGGATAATTTGTACCTTCTTTCGGAAAAGAGAAGGTTCTTGCCCACCTCCATCGCCCTGGAATATGTCACAGGTTATGCTGCTCCGTACAACTCCTAGGAGAGATGCTAAGATTATTTCTAGATCTCTCTGGATTAGCGCTGGGAAACTGAAATTTATTCCGGGTGATTGCAGTAGTTAAAAGATTCCCACTGCCCATCTTTTTCTAGCTTCCGGGCATATGTCTTCCGCTGATTCCCAGTTCACTTTTTTATTCCTTCTGCCCGATGGTGGGGTGTCAAGAAGAATGCTACTGCCTTCTGTGGGGTAGGACCCTAGAATATGCATAGCTTTGAATAACCTGCATACCTCTGTGGTTAGTGTTCGATCCCATCACATAATTTCCAGCAGCCTTTTCGTTTTATTTCCCTAATCGCCTTGCTATACGTCGTCAGTGCATTTTTGTATCTCGAGTTTTCATATCTGCTTTCTCATTCTGGTTGGGTTCCACGAGGGTTCATCCCTTGATGACTTGACGGGGTCTTAGCCGAACAGCTGACCTCATATGCATCAATGACAACTCTAGTTGAATCTCTTCTCCAGCAGAAGAGATACTTGGTTAAATTTGTCTTTTCCAGCATGTTGAAAAATTTCCTGATAACTTTTCTGAAACAAAGCAGAAGCACGAGTGAAGGGAGAGTTGTTCCCAGCGCAGACTGCTAGGACCCAAGGAAGTGCTCAATGCAACGAACTTGACCGTCGGTACAGCCACATCGAACTGACAGAAACGAAATAAAGGAGAAGATTTCACATTTAGGACTTTTGCCGGCATGGAACCTCGCACTGCGACCTTCGACTTCTTTCAACTTTAAGAAAGGTCTGGCAGTGATCGATCCGGCTTTCAGATGGCTTTGTTATACTCGAGACAAAAAACACGAATTCACATGTGGTAGGTAGGTATCAGTGGGCGTTCCGAGGAGCCCAATTAACGCTATGGTGCGCCGTTTTGATGCCACAAACTCCTAAGACCGTGACTGCTGCTTTGAGAGCTGGGAGACAGAGTCCTGCCGGCTCCGATCTTGAGACCCAGCCCGTAGCATCCACGAATGAAAGCAGCTCTCCTACTCTGCAGCTGGAAATTTCTCTGAGGTATCCAAAGAATGGTTTACTCAGTATCCATAGCCTGACACTAACTAGAGCTGGGCAATCACAGAGGCAGTGCCTGAAAGTGTCTCCTCTCCTTCTCTGCAGCTGCGGTAATGCGAATTTTTAGGTATGCCGAGCCTGGCGGCATAGTCCCCTAGGGACCAGCGCTCCGTATAGACCGCATAAACTTAAATGCACTTGCACGTGTCTGGCAAAAGAGCTCTTGTGATCGGACTATTGTATAAGTGGGCAAAATTTTGCTAAGACACGCGACTGCTAAGTAGTGTGAGTAGATTTCGCCCCTAACAGCCGCAAGCGAGATCGACGAAAGGCTGGCAAGAGCAGAGCTCCGTCTGGCCAGTCCGTCAGCACTCTCATTCGCCTCAACCTGAACTTTAGCGTGCCGCCAAGACTGTTCAGCGTGCTTCTGCACTGTCCTACCAGCCTGGAGGATATCGTCGCTTAGTACAAATTCTTAATGGCCGCTTGACTGTCGGTCAGAGCTGCTTTCTTACGCTTAGGGTACGGATCATGCTCCAGCCGTCGGCAAACTTCCAGCATCGCCCGTACTTCCGCTTGGAATGACGACTCGGATACACTGTGTTTATTCTAGAAAACTCCCGCGCCGACTCCACATATCATATGTCATAACGTTGCAAAACGCCGCCGGTATTCCACTCTGCCGTGGTTGGAAAGTCCACAGCAAAGTTTCTCTACATTTCCACAGGTACTTCTTCTAGAATGTTACTGTGACCGTAGGGCTTCGTTGTTCAGCATCCGGGCTCACCTAGTCTGACGGCACTGCATTCTACAATATATTTAATGTGAAGCTCTAGGTGTTGGCGGCGTCGACTGGATACAGGTCGTCCTCCGGTTTTGCGGAGCAGAACACTTTTATCTGTGCGTTCCTAACTCCGAATCGCACCTTATAGTCGACCTTGTCCAGTGCCTCGAGGCACTCTCCATTCATACGGAGCTGGTTAGCTGTTTGTCTAAAGTTCCTCCTCCTTGATAATAACCCAGTCGTCCGTAGGAATCCTGGGGTTTTGAGGGCGCAGCGATTGGACAACCTTGTCCTTATCCATGCGGATCTTCGGCAAACAGATGCAAGCGACCAGTCTCCTGAGAATCTCATCGTAGAGGTGACTTTGAGCCTTATGCCCTCCCAGGCATCGCTGATCTTAGCGACGCACGAATCAGTAAAGTGCCTGGAGTATTGGTGCTGGCAAGCTATAACGTGGGACCCACGGACCAACTGAGAGAAATCAAAGCAGCGGATGGATCCCGTGTGTTTGCCTTCGGTGTTATTTTTTTTTAAACTGGATCCATGTCTTGGTACCACGAGTAGTCCGACAAAAATACCCACCCTGGCTAGCCCGGCCACCAGGGTAAGGGTGTTATTTCAACCTGAAGCTGCAAATGGTAATCAGAATTCACCTACGTAATACCAAGCTCCCCATTGGTCACGCTGCCCTCGGCGTATGCTGTTCCAACTTAGCTCGGGATCCTATTAGCACCTTCTCCAGTGCAGGGAGGACGATCCCTGGGTTGTTACTTTGGGTTATTCCCCCGCCAGATCCACTTGCCCATAACACATGACCAGCAGGCAAGCAGACCCTCGTCAATTGGGTGAGCCTACTCCTAGCCCGGCCTTACACACTCTGGGCCCGCCTGAAGATGGTTTCCAGCGGCCACCACGAGGGGGCCGTGTCAGGACTTGCCAAATTATGCAACTTTAACCTGAAACATAATTGGACAAGGCCGGCTCACATGTGGTACTCCTTTAAATTTTATTCGAATTTGAAGAGTTGGGGAAACCACTAAAAAATACCTAATTAAATTGACATTTCAATTAAAGCATTCTAAACTGATTAACAAAAATGTACTTTTTTATTGAGAAAACCAATCCGGTGAACTCGAAAATAATTCCGCATCTGTTAGTGCCAATAATAAAACTTTCCGCCACAGTAACATAGAAATTGATCTTTGAACTTAAAACCGAAGCTACACTCTTTATCCATCTGGAATCAGAAAGAAACTTTATACAAAATTGTTAAGAAATATAATTTCCTTGGCGTCTGCTTTAAAATTCAGCAAACCTATAAATAATTCGTCGAAATTGAAGTTCATGAAGCAATCTGTATTATGATAACCGCCTTCGTGTAGAAGTCCTAGCCGTTCTCTGGGAAAGTAAACTGAACTTTAAACTCGACAAGGCGGAATTGGCCAACACTTCTTTTTCCTATTGCCTCCAGCTACTTTGACTCAGTAAATTGGGAAGAAACTTCTATAAGGAAAAATTTCTACGGCGCGACATTTTACATAGGCAAAGCACCATATCATTCTACAACACAAGAAAATTCCCACGAGGACTGTGTGCATAGAAATCGTGCGTAAATTAAAAAACTTAGACTAATTAGAGCTGAGCATAACAGGGAGAAGTGGGACATTTATAATCCGAATTGAGTCCTCCGAAAATTTCGTTTCCAGTAACAGAAAATTTATAAAATAGACAACTCTAGGAAAGTTTTTATGTCTCTTCCTCTTCTTCAAGTTCAAACAATTAGACTTTGGTGCTGATGATATACGTATATCTTTCTCCATTGTAACTTGATCATGAAGAACTGATGATTCAAGGATCCATTTTCTTCAAAATAACGAAAATCAGCCAGACTTCCTGGCTTTCATCAGCTTGTTAAATAAGCAGACGTTCATTAAATTTAGGGTAAAGTTGCGACACTCTGGAGAGTACTTTGAGTGAGTACTATGAGTTTGTGGCTAATTAGTGGCTATATATTTATTTGTTAATTTAAAGTGGAAAATATCCAAAGTGAATTCAATTAAACATTGTTCTGTTGTTATCAAATCCTCTCCAAAGTAGTAACAAGAGTGTCTCCCTTTCTTAGTCTGTCACTTATTCAATGGCTTCAAGAACCCTGGATGTATCAAGAGCAGATTCGCAAGGAGGAAGCATGCGAGTAATTCGGGATTCCTCTTGCGAGCAAATCAAAGCTTGCATTATTCTTGAACGAAAGTTAAAATATATATGTCTTTTAGAGTCCTTAGAGTCCTGAAGCCGAAGGGTGAACTCGAGAGGCAGTCATGGCATAGGGATATTCCCCAGGAGATGACACCCGGTCCTAACGGGGATTAGTTGTTAACTGACAAAATTCTGCAAGGCGCTACCAATTTTCCGCGATTGCGATGCCAACCCCCACCATAACATCTAAGGAACCAACGACATTAATCAAAAAATAGGTACCTTCTTAAATTTATCCTTAGCAATAAGCTAGAAATATCTGATGTAGGGAACACCCCATTCGTGACCAGCACAAAGCAAGTAGTAATTTCATAACTCAAGGAAACAATCTAATTAAGGGTTAGTTATGAATTAGGTGATCCCGGTTGAGATCCCTAAGTCACATCGCAAAATAGTCAGACTCGACATTGAGGTAACTCGAAAGTAGAAAGAGCAGTTAGCAATCCTACACAAGACGCCTGAGTAACAACATGGCCCAATTACGGTGGGCGGTGATTTCAGAGGTTGGAAACATTAGAGGCTAGCTAAGGAAATCAAGACCAAAATGAGAACGAAGGTGCGAAAACTCTTCAAACAGACAGAACAAACCGGAACTGGCAGAAATTCAAAAATGCACTGACTGCATTTAGAGAAACAAAACAATGAAGCTACGGAGAATTCTCTAAAGGGATCGAACAATAGACCACGGAAGCGTCCACGCTATACAAAGCTATAGCTAAAAACAGAGCAATATCTTCTGTCCGTCTGAACAATGAAGATAACACTTCTTGCGATAGTGAGGAGGACAGAGTACGTCTGCTTCTCACAACCCATTTTCCATTCTACCTGACACCTCAGCAACGGGCAGAAGGAGTGAATTGGAAACTAACAAAAGATGTATGCTCGCAAGCTAGAATAGGATGAGCAATGGGAACTTTTAAACCACTGGAATCACCCGGAATGAATTTCATTTTCCCAGCGCTAGTCCACAGAGGACAAAGAATCTGTATTAAGAGTCGTGAGGAGCAGCATAACTTGGTATATATACTAAGGCCATGGAGGCGGGCAAGAATGTTCGTTATTCCGAAAGCGCGTGAATATTATACTCTTCACCATAAGTCTTTCAGACCAATCTGCCTCACATCGTTCGTAGCTAAAACGGCGGAGAAAATCATACACAACTATACTAGAGATAACGTTCTAAGACGCGATGCACAGAAACAAAAGAAATAGCACTGTATGCGCTTTTGGACGCCAAACGAGCGCTAGCACATTGCACAAAGAGATACGAGATACTCTAATCGGCAAGTGAGGGGGAAACACCCTGGATGTTAGAGAATGGGCAAATAGAAGTACCGACAGGTAAAATTCTATTGTCATGAACCCCAAAGTTGTCCACAAGGTGGGGTATTATCACCTTTAATGTGAGCATGGTAGTTGATGAGCCCGTAGGAAAGCTAACAAACGCGGGAATACAATTCCAGGGTTACGCGGATGATATTGTTTTAATCTGTAGGGGTAAATATGAGAATACCCTATGAGGCAGAATCCAAACCAAAACTAATAACAGGTACAGGAAGCTGGCAGAGCTGCCAGGCCAATACCAGTACCATTCACCAGGAAACGCAAGCTTAATCACCAGAGATTAGATTACATGACATGTAAGTAAAAGGAAGTAGTAGTCAAATATTTGGGAATTCTTAGATTTCTCTGATTCCGCTTCATTTGCACATATAGATACTGGCATAGACCGCGATTTCCAGAATGTTCGGGAGTATTAGAAAGGAGAATTTCCTAAATCAAAGAAAAATTGATATCTTTTCTAGCTGAAATTCCGAATTACTTATGCCAAGGCATAATATGACAATAAGAAGTTTCAAACACGTTGGAGCAAGAGGGTAACCTGGGAAGACGTGGCATGGACATATGGCTTAAACCATCAAATCCGGTACGCCGACAGATGCCTCACAGCAGGAAAATGTACTTTGAACCAGTGGGCAAGCACACTATTATATTCCAGCAGAATACTGCTACTCTAACCGAATGCGGCTATTAAGCCACTTAGACCCAACCAGAGAAATTTCAAATTAGTATCGGAGTACCATTATAAACTAAATATGCTCGACTCCCTTGTGGTTCCAGGCCACATTGGGTTACAAAGCAATGAAGCAGCGAACAAACTGGCCAGAAAGGGAGCACCGAAAACGGGTTCATACCTACGACGCTAAAAAAAAAGTGCGGTTGAGGGAATTGTTTCGGACGAACCTACCTGAAACGGGGTACTCATGGGGGATACAAACCCAAGCGCTCAAAAGATTAATTAAAGCTCGTCTGTCCCGGAGTTACCAAATCTCCCACTAAGCAAGTCCCTTCTTGCTGTATTGTGCAGCGACCATTCGGGAGCTGACTTTATGACCCCCATCTAAAAGCTATGCGAATTATCAAGGAACGCCGAAATATTGATGAGAATGCATATAAAGACCATGGTAAAAGCTCCCTGCAGCGCTCGAGTAGGATGTATCCCCGAATAGTAGAGCAATTGAAAAAGTCACGCAGATCACCAACCCCAGCACACGATGCTACTATGCCCAGAAAGCAACTGCTCCCCAGAAGGCAACCCAACTGCTGGTGGAACAAATAAATCGTAAGTTTGCGAGCCTGTACCAAAGGCTTGAAGGAAAACCTGGGTGAGAGGGTGAACTGTCGATAGGCCCAAAACAATGTTGAATGCCTGCTCTAATTCAGACGATTTCATCCATAACCACTAACGAAATTGTTCCGCTTCAGAGCATTCACCTGTTGACTCCTCTGCTAAAACGACTGCCCCAACCTCTCCGCAGTTGTCTTGGCTTATCATAGGTGGAATCCATTGAGTGCGGAAACTGTCCAACAAAATATTAGCCTTTTGGAGCGCTTCATTATTTACGGTGCTAAAAACTCTTTTTAAGTGTGTCCCTACTGCCTCGTGGAGGGTTATTTCTCTCTAATCAACTCACCTTTAGCAAACAGGCTCTCAGTGGGATTTGTATCGTGATTTGACTTCGAATACCAGTCGACTCAGCTGTGAATGAGTACCTGAGTCAAATCAAGATAATAATCTTGGGCGCGCGCTATGCTGACCACATTTCCTCCTATAGGGTGCTATGATCCTGTAGTGTACCGTTGCAGTCTTGAATGAAGTGCTCTAACACACTTCAAGACGCATTTGGATTGTTGCACCAACAATTATTATTATAATAGATTTAAGAGTTGCCTTCTGGATCCGCGTAACTAGAAAGGCGCTAACATCGACCTGGAAACGGATCAGTATCTGATGATCACTTACATTCGCTAGCGTGATGCGCCCGGCACGACGCTGTAAGCCCAGCATCGACCGCTTAAATGATCCAGCTTTCACTCGAAAGTAGAAAAACTACTTTGCTGGTCGGACGGCTGCTACCCTGATTAACGCGTCTGGGAATACCGATGATTCGTGCCTTGCGACAAAAGGAAATCCACAAGAGGACTTAATAGAGGAGAAGCAAATCAAGTATCTAGAGAGTATGGAATGTCATTGCGCATCCGTGGGGTAAGGACGAGGAAGCTAACTGTCCCGTAGCCCTTGTCGTTAATGCATTGGTGAGTCAGTGTGCCGATGGTGCCTAAATAGTTTTCTTGTGTGTGTTTCCCCACCCCATATGACAATCCATAAACAACCGTGATTACGTGGCCGCATCCAAATGCAATGCATCACATACACGGCCCTAAAATCGGATAATGCACATTCACCGTGGACTATTGAACATGCTCAATGATTTTTCTCCATCATCCAATTTTGAACAATGCGCTGGGAGTTGAATCTCCTGTGTTTACCTTTCCTTGGAAATTTGTTATTGCACTGGTGAAGCGGAAGCTACCACAAAAAGCAGTCATTCCATAACTGTATACCGCATTATGTTTCGATGGTCCTGTGAGGGAGGGTGACGTTCAACTCTTCATCCACGATGGCGAATAGCTGAAGAGGTGGTAGGAACACTTCACTACGATTTTTAACCCTATTTTTTCCGGTGAAATTCCGCCTCTTGTGGATGAGATGACTAGTCACAGTAAAATGCGAATGGTGGTTGCTCCTACAAATAGGAAAGAAATTATGTGGATGTCACCTAACGCATTAAAAGCGCTAGATCCAGCTTCACTGTCTTGTCTAATATCTGGAAATGCAGTTATGTCAGCACCAAGATCACAGTGAGACAGTCCTGTGCTAATGATTTTCTTGTATTACTATATGGGTGTAGCGCATGGAATATGATCACCGCTGTTACTCAAAACCTCCAAATATTCGTAAACACCTTTCTTTCACGTATCATTGGAAAGCGCTGGCCTGATACTACTTCAAACGAAGAACTTGTGACGTGATCGAAATCATGCTTGGGGATTTTAACAAATAAGTAGGGAAGGAGCCCGTATTCAGGCGATACGTTGGCTCCCATAGCTAACACCAAAGTACAAATGATAACGGACTGCGGATTATCCAATTAGTAGTGTCCCACGAAATGGTTGTTGGAAGTGCCTGGTTTGCGCGGAAAGCCGTCCAGACACATGCATGAGCCTCTCCAGACGGGACCACTTTCAACCAAATTGACCACGTTTTGATTGAACGCCGCCACCTCTCAGCCTTGATGAATGTCAGAAAATAAAGGGGGGCCAATATAGACTGGGATCACTTTCTCGTTGGCATGTTGGTCTGAGCTCGAATAACAACACCACCCAGAATCCCCTCTGACAATTAGGTGAGAGTTAACACTGAAGCCATCCACAACACAGCCCTCCTCAACACCTATAAGAGGGAAGTGGATGCCGCAATAAATGCAGCCAACAGTCACCTGAAGAACGTTATCATGGATACGGCGACAAACATACTTGGCTCCAGTCGCAAAAAGAGTCGGAACGGCTGGTTTGACGATGAATGTAAGCTAGCAATCGAACGGAAGAATGCTGCATACCGAGTAATGCTGCATTCTCAAAGAATGCGGTCACGCGCAGAGACTTATCACGAACTCCGTCGAGCGGAGAAGTGACTTCACAGACTGAAAAAGGAAACCTGAGAGAACCAACAAGTCTGTGAACTCGAAAAGTACAGGGAGCAACCGCACCAGGCACCAACAAGTCAGCAGAATGAAGCCTTATACACCTCGATGCTCATCCTGCCGAGACAAAGAGGGAAATCTGACTTCCGACAGAATGGGCATATTGGAGCGATAGGTTAAGTACTTTGATGAGCTACTGAAAAACCAGACCATCGGCGAGTTGGAGGTGCCGCCAACTGAAGACGACGGACACCACAAAGTATAAGAGAAACAGTCTGTGCAATTCATCGCCAGGAGCCGATGGAATTACAGTCGAATTGGTTAAATATGGAGGCAACCAGTTACACCAAGTGGTTCATCAACCGATGCTCAAGGTACGGGACATCGAATCAGTGCCTGACGATTGGAAGCGAAACATTACCTGTCTCATATATAAAAAGGGAGATATCGCAGAGTGCAGCAATTATAGAGGTATCACGTTGCTGAGTACCATCTATAAGATATTCTCCGCTATCTTGCTAGGCCGGTTAGCCCCATAGGTCCAGAACATCATTGGCCCATAACAAAGAGGCTTCACTCCAGGCAAATCAGCAATAGATCAGATTTTCTCTCTGCGGCAAGCGATGGAAAAACTGTTGGAATATGAACAACAGTTGCACCATTTATTCATCGATTTTAAAGCCGATAGCATAGCCAGGGTAAAACTGTACACGGCCATGAGAGAATTCGGTATCTCGACGAAATTAATAAGACTGACTAGGCTGACCTTCATCCAGATCGAGCAGGCAGTAATTGGCGCGAGATCTTGGGCTGCACATCAATCAAGGCAAGACAAAGTATATGGTGGCAACGTCAGCACCGAAAACCAACCAATCAACAACATCGAACCGGACTGGTCAAACGGGAAGAATAAGGATAGGAGAATACAACTTTGAGACCGTTGATAGTTTCTCCTATATGGGGTCTAAAATCACAACCGATAACAGATACGATGATGAAATCCGCGCACGGTTATTGTCAGCTAACAGAGCCTATTTCAGCTTACAAAAACTGCTCCGCTCGAAACGTCTAACCATAGGGTCAAAGCTCTTACTGTACAAGACATTCATCTTGCCAGTCCTCATGTATTCCTCGGATACTTGGGCTCCTGGCAAGAAGAATTGCGAACTCTTGGCCGCATTCGAGAGAAAAATCCTCCGAAGAATTTTTGGCCCCCTACATGAAGATGGACGATTCCGTAGCCTACATAACAACGAAATCTATGAGTGATACCATGACCATCCGGTTGTGGATAAAATCCGACTCAATAGGTTGCAGTAGGCGGGTCACTTAATCCGTATGGATATAAGGGCAATATCTATGGTAGAAAAAGAAGGCCCTGCTTAAGATGGAGCGATGGCGTATGTCACGCCAGACAGCTTTTAGGGATATCGAATTGGTGGATCTCGGCGCAAAACCGGGATGTCTGGAGTTCCTTATTAAGGCAGGCCTAGACCGGATACCAGTTGTTGCACCGTTGATGATGATGATGATGACGTGATCGAAAGACGGAAGTGGCAGTGTATACGTCACTTCCTAAGAAGATGCGGCAATTACATTGCTGGCTGCAAAATGTACTAAAATCCTCTCTCAGAAGATGGCTAGCTAGTGGATCGCCCCAAGCAATTTAATTCTAGCAAGAGAACGAAACAGTAAAGGAAGGATACAAGGAGAGCCCAGGGAAAAGCTGAAGCGCATTTCAGCGAGCTGCGAAGAATGGCGGGTAGTTGCATATACCTCACCAAGAGCTAAATGGCAACCATATAAATACATACAAAACTTATTATCAGAGCTTCATATGATGATGCAATATGTCACATGCTGTATCGATGTGAGATCTCATATGATGTCCAAAACGGGTCCCGCCAGGGTTGCATATCGGTGACATTCTTCATGGCTGCTTTGTTCGGAGGACGTGGAACAGTTGAATGAACTATATCTTCTTTTCTCAAACACCTCGACTATGCTAATGACATCCGTTTGCTCAATTATTTAGTCATGAACCTTGGCCAAATTTCTGTGGATTTGAAAATAGAGGAACTAGACTGAAGATAAATACCAACAAAACCAAGGTTCTCAGTTTGATGGATCTTCGCATTCTTCTCACCAAAGGCGTTGATCAATTAGTATTCTTAAATCTTAAAATATGGTTATAAGCTCCAAGTCTTTGTCAACACTTGCCCGCAACGAAATAGGTAACTCTTCGATTTTTAACTGAAACATGATATGACTGGATGTTGATACGCTTCCAGGAGCACCCACATATCTTCTTTCTAAATCAAACCTTAGGCCATTTACTATGGAATCAGATGCTCAAGTCAAACATTTATATTCTAACTTGTACCTTCCCTATTTGTTCAAAAGGACCAGTTTCAATATTATTATGAGTAACAACAGCAGGGTGGTCAAAAGGTAGTATAAGTCCTAGGGCGGAACGTAGATTGGTAGCCGTAAAAGTATAAAACCTGGGAAACGCATGCTGAACCTACACCAACAGCTCTACTACCAAACCCTATCTCCACCTTCGCATGATGACCGCTGGGAGATCTTTCTTAATGAAAAGCTGCAGATGGTAAAAGATGAACGCGACCCTTCCGCACCTGAAAAAAGGGACAAATTGTACCAACTGATCCTCCAAGTTGGGGGTTGGTACGAGACCACAAGAGAAGCCTCGGACCCAACAGAAAATGGAACTCCCTCAAGCGGAAAAGCGACTTCACAGACGGGAAAAGGAAACCTGAGACGCACAGCAGTATGTGAACTCGAAAAGTATGGGAAGCAACCGAAGTAAGCGCGGAAGTTTTGCCAACAATTCACCAGATTCAAGCTCTATATACCTCAATGTTTATCCCGTCGAGACAAAGGGAGACATCTGGTTCCCGACAGAATGGGCGTACTGCAGCGATGGGTTGAGTACTTTGATAAACTGCTCAACAACCAGAATATCGGCAAGTTGGAGACCGCGCCAACTAAAGACGATGGGCAAATAATGCCACCACCAAATGTATTATAGAAGAAACAGTCCATGCAATTAAACTGCTTAAAAATCATAAGTCGCCAGGAGCCGATGGAATTACAGCCGATTTGATTAAATATGGAGGTGACCAAATACGCGAAGCGGTTCACCACTTACGGAATGGGACAGCGAATTGATGCCGGATGATTGGCAACGAGGCACTATCTGGCCCGTATATAAAATGGGAGATATCAAACCGTACAGCAATTCAAGCGGTATCACGTTGCTAAATATCATCTATAAGATATTCTTCGCTATCTAGCTAGGACGAACAGCCCCATATGACCAGAACATCATTGGCCCATACCAAAGAAAATTCACAGATCAGATTGTTGGAATATGGCCAGCAGTTACACTATCTTTTCATCAACTTCAAGGCCGCCTATGATAGCATCGCCAGGGTAAAACTATACAAGGACATGAAAGAATTCGACATCCCGACGAAATTGGTAAGACAGACTAGGCTGACCGTGACCACTGTACGAGGTCAGATAAGCAGGATCACTGTCGAGACAACTCGTTATAAACAACGGTCTAACAGAAGGAAATACCCTATCGTACACCCTTTTTAACCTAGCACTGGAAAAAGTGGTCCGTAGTGCTGATGTAATTACGAGAGGCACCAGCCTCTCTCATGGGAAGAACGACTGAGATGTACAAACTACCTTCATTCAAATCGAGCAGGTGGCGAGAAGTCTTGGGCTGCACAGCAATGGAGACAAGACAAAGTATATGGTAGCAGCGTAGCCAAAAACTAACCAACCGACAACATCAAATCGCACTGGTCAAACGAGAACAATAAAGAGAGAAGACAACAACTTTGAGACCGTTCTCCTATCTAGGATTGAAAATCACAACCAACAACGGCCACGACAAAGAAATCCGAGGACGGTTGTTGGAAGCCAACAGAGCCTATTTCCAATTCTCATCTATTCCTCGGAAACCTGGATTTTTAACAAGAAAAATAGCGAACTGTTGACCGCGTTCGAGAGAAGAATCCTCCGAAGAATCTTTGGCCCCCTATACGAGGAGAGAAGATTACATAGCCCACATAACGACAAAATCGCTGAGTGACACCATGACTGTCTGCTTATGCATAAAATCCTGCTCAATAGGTTGTGGTGGCCCAATCACTTTATCCTTATTGAGAAGGATGATCAAGCCCGGAAAGTCTCTAAGGGCAATATTAATGGTAAACAAGTCGGAAAGTCAGAAGCTCAGTGCTTCAGGTATAAAGGTTTTGTTTGTTTCGTCTGTGAGTATATTTGAAGGCAGAACTATCTCATTTGTACGTAGTCCCTTATATGTATGCATTTAGCATGTTAGACTACTTACTTTTCATGGTTACGAATGGCCAAGCTGGACCTGGCGGACGAAAAGACGGAGGCGGTCCTCATTACCAACCGTAGGAAGAATAACACGGTTACCATCCAGGTTGGTAATCGTGAGGTCGTCTCAAAATCGGTTGTCAAATACCTGGGGGTGATAATCGATGCCAAGCTGAGTTTTAAGAGACAGTTGGATTATGCGCGAGAGAAGGCAGTAAATGCCAGCTCATCCCTTGCAAAAATGATGCCTAACGTGGGAGGGCCGAAGTATAGTCGCAGGCTACTCATCGCGGGAGTGGTGAGGTCGATCCTGCTATACGCGACCCCTGTCTGGGCGGGAGCGTTGAACCACGCTGTTAACCGGAGGAAGATAAGTTCGGCATACCGGCCAATTGCGCTAAGGGTGTGCAGCGCATTTAGGACGGCGTCGACGGAGGCAGTGTGTGTCATCGCAGGAATGATCCCTATAGATCTTCTTGCGGCGAGGCACCCTGGCTCTACGAAAAACGGAAGGCAAATCCAGCCAAGTGAATGCGGATTTCCGAAAAGCCATCAGGAGAGAGTTGTGTGGCAAGTGGCAACAACGATGGGATAACTCCGACGAGGGCCGGTGGACCCATACATTGATCCCGTGTATCGAGAAATGAGTCAACCGAAAGCACGGAGAATTGAATTACCACCTGACACAGTTCCTTACGGGACACTGTGGCTATAGGAAGTAGTTGCATCGCTTCGAGTTGGACGAGTCTCCCAACTGTCCTGAATGCGGTGCTACACCCGAGGACCCGGAGCACGTTATGTTCCATTGTCCCAGATTTCTGCAGCAGAAAAGGAGGTTGAACAGCATCTTAGGGGCGGACATCGAGCCCTCCAACCTGGTGGAAGAGATGCTGAAGTCGGAGGAAAACTGGATGGCGGTAAATGAGGCAGTAGCCGTGGTGCAGACAAAACTTCTGGAGTTGGATGGAGCTCGGAAGGCGGCGCGACGGAGACGTGACATGGACGAGCTGGTATAGCGAACCAGAGCCTCCCCCGGGAAGTAATACTTCACGGTGGTCCCGCGGGGAGGGGCGGAAGAGTGGGGGTGGTTTTAGTGGGTGCAAATCCGACACACTGCTGCAACCTGGCGCAGCGTCTTTCTAAGATTTCCATCCATAAAAAAAAAAAGACTACTCACTTTAGTGTAATATTGATATTTAGTTGCAGTAAATTTAGACGTAAAGTCAACTGTTATTTTGT
The DNA here is from genome assembly GCF_905115235.1 of Hermetia illucens. NCBI lineage: Eukaryota > Metazoa > Arthropoda > Insecta > Diptera > Stratiomyidae > Hermetia > Hermetia illucens. The sequence goes on along the minus strand of NC_051852.1, from coordinate 85,851,956 downwards.
TAGTAACAGTATGATTTTGAGATTTTCCGGTTGGGCAGTTTCTGAGAATAGGTCCATTAAATTAATTATCAGTTTCGACCCTTCCCACTCCCCGTCTTCCCAACAAATGTTAAAAATAAAATCCAAAATCGAAAAGTACTAATCAAGACCTTTCATTTGATATGCAACATGATTGTATTTGGTGAAAAAAAAATTACACCCCTCTTTTGTATGGATCAGCCCCCCCCCAATTAACCCCAACGTAGAGAGATGCCACTTACTACATGCCTGGGCGTTCACATTTTTCATCTACACACCAAATTTCATGTCAATCTCTGTAGCCGTTTCTGAGAAAAGTGCGTGTGATAGACAGACAGACAGATATTGAGCCGATTTTAATAAGGCTTTGTATTGCAAACAAAACCCTAAAAAGAAGATGAGGCAGACCCTGCCTCAGATAGAGTTATGGCAAAGGCCAGGACACCAGAAGTCTGGTGTTCCTTATTAAGGCAGGCCTAGACCGGATACCGGTTGTTGCGCCGTTGATGATAAGAAATATTGGCCAACTATTATTTAGGGTACTTTATCTGCTAAAGGACTGAGACGACTATATGACTTGAAATATAAAATTAAGAAAATCTAATCAAATTTTAATTTCCCTATTTCACATTCCATTGTTGACTTCAAGTACTTAACGTACATGAAAAATGCCAGACTCTAAGTTATTTACCATACATATTCATGCAAAATGTGAAAAAAATCTTGGAAGGCTTTGGCATAAAATCCTGTGGAAAGAACGAATTCACAAAGGCAAAAAGCACTATGCAGCCACAAACATCCCCATCATCCGAAACTTTGAAAGCAATGTCGTAAGTGTGCATGAGGAAAATTTGCACTTGAAAGCAAAAGGAAATTGCTACATCCGTCAGATAAAAGGCATAAGTTAGGAGGGAAACCATTAAGGATGTACATGCACACATTCGCCATGAGTCCAGAATATTTGATATTTTAAGGCCAGTGCCTAACAAGCTGTTTCGACAGTTGTATTTATCGAAGGTAAATCCGGCTTAGGTATTCATCACATTATTGTGAAAGATTGCTTTGAAGAGCGCCGATCTAAAAGACAAGTTGGAAACCGTAAGTTCCTCGATTTCATGTAAGAATATTTAGATACATGATCGTTGAATTTATATTCCGCGAAAACTGGATTATCCGGCCCTCAATTTTACGGATTCGCGATTATCCGGACTACCAACCGCGTTCAAATACCCACATAGCATTATATGAACTTCGAAATATTCATTGACAGGTATGAGAACTACCAGATATTTCAACATAAATTAAACTACTAAATATTATGTTTCATGGTCCCCAAATGAAAATTACCAAATATAGTAAACAAACTGAACTATATAAATGCATACGTACATATATTATTTCATGATTTAATTGATTATTACTATAGACTTATGTTGATAATTTGTTTTTGTTGTTTTTTATAAACACCTAGCATTATGCATTATGCATTATGCAATAATATGTACAATAACCGGTTTTCATCACACATTCGACTACCCGGATTAACGATTACCCGAATGCCTAATGACAATATTAGTTCGATTAACCGAGTTTACACTCGTGGTATATACATGGTCTTCTTCTTTTTCTTCAGCCTTTGTTCCGTTCACAAGCGGGATCGGCTCGTTGTGATCGGTTTCGCCATTTGGCTCTATCGAATGCCTGATCTGGGTGCAATCTCGAGGCTTTCAAATCCCCGTCCAGCGTATCAAGCCACCGTTGTTTAGGCCTGCCTTTTAGTCGTTTACCATCGGCTTCGATGTTCAGACCAATCTTGGCAAGTGAATTCTCGTTAGCACGAATTGCGTGACCATACCATCGAAGACGCCTCTCTCGCAACTTTTCCACGATCGGTGCAACCCCATAACGATCGCGGATATCCTCATTTCGGATGTGATCAAAACGTGTCACGCCACTAGTCCAACGTAACATACTCGTCTCCATTACCGCAAGATGTCGTTTATTGTCTTTTATAGTTGGCCAACACTCAGAACCATAGAGAGCGACTGGACGGACAACATTGCGCTAAATTTTCGATTTGAGACGTTCGTTGTTACGTCGATCACAAAGAGCACCAGTTATGGAACGCCACTTCATCCAGCTTGCGTTAATAGGTGAAGCAATTTCATAACGCAGTTGTCCATTGGCTGATAGCGGTGACCCGAGGTATTTAAATCGCTCAGTTCTGGGCAGATCACTGCCTCTGACAGTGATTGTGCCTGTTTCATGGGGATCGGTCCTCAAAAATTCGGTTTTGTTTAGATTCAGTCTGAGACCGTGTTGCATGAGGCGATCATTTCATTTTTGGACAAGTTGCTCGATATCATTTTTGCTAGGGAAACGTCATCTGCGTAAAGCAGTGTGTAGGGCGCTGGACGTTGGATATCCCGTGTGACGGTGCCCATAATAAGAACAAAGAAGAGTAGTGAGAGGGCGCTTCCTTGATGAACACCAACAGAAACACGAAGCGGTTTTGATACACCCGCCATACTTCGAATTTTACTTTTCGGTTTGTTGTATAGCAATTGAACCCAGCGCACGAGTTCTTCTGGCACGAAGTGTTGTCGTAAAGCATACCAGATGAGTTCGTATGGTACACGGTCAAACGCTTTCTCTAGATCCAGAAAGGCAAGTAAAGAGGGCGATGCTTCTCACGGTGTTTCTCCATGAGTAACCGCACAGGGTGTATTGCGTCAGTAGTTCCGCAATTTTTGACAAATCCGGCTTGATTCACGGTTATTTCAACGATTTCGCGAATACGGTTGTCAAGAATGCGTTCAAAAATCTTCATGGTATAGGAAATTAATCGGATCCCAGCTCTTCGCTTTGCAGAGCTAAGACGCAATGTCGTCAGGTCCTGTGGATTTCCCCGATTTCATTCGTTTTATTGCCTCCTCGACTTCAGTTTCGCTGACAGTTAAGTCCTTGAGGGTTTAACGTGGTACTTTCTTGGCAGTCAGATGGCGTTCTACCTTCCTGAATAACCCGATTAAAGAATTCACTAAGCCACAGTGTCGGGTCCTTGCTATTCGCTTTCCAGAGCTGAGATGCGATGTCGTCAGGTCCTGTTGCTTTGCCCGATTTCATTGGTTTTATTGATTCCTCGACTTAAGTTGCGATGACAGTTAAGTCCTTGATGGTTTAACGTGATCACCTGTCTAGCGACTTAATCCCATGGTCTTCTTAAGACACAATTTGATTTTGTGACCACAATCAGAGTTCCGCTGAGACAAGCAACAACAGTATCAGTCTATACCAAGTACATGGTTTAGCATTCATACTGGTGGATGCAAGACATACCTAAATCTCTACCGAACTAAGGAGTACGGCACCCGTGTTGAAACGCAACACCACGCCGAGTCCCGAAGGTCTCTTCTCGCTTGAGCATATCCACAACCCCCATGAAACTCCCACTAGGGGGCCTACCGCAAATAACCGAACTGTACTCACATACAACGGGAGTTCACCCTAAGTATGAGAGTGCAGGAGCTATCCCGGTTCCCATGGTACCAGTATACCCCTGGTAATCGCCTACTGCATTACGGCCGGCAAGCCAAAGTGAGTACAGCGTCTCCCGGTGCCAACACTATGGAGGTTCTCCTCGGCCACTTGGTTTTGAGTTGACCGACAGGGTTGCCGCTCCATCTTCCTCACTGACACCTCTGAGCACCAGTTGGGCTGACAGTTAAACCCTTGGGTGTTCAACGTAGGTACCTGTCGTGGGGACTTAATCCTACGGTCCTCTTCAGACACGGATTGATTTTGTGACCACAATCAAAGCCCCGCTGAGACAAGCAACAACGGTACCAGTCTATACCAAGTGCATATCTTAGCATTCATACTGGTGGATGCAAGGAATACCTAAATCTCCACCGAACTAAGGAGTACGGCACCCATGTTGAAACGCAACACCACGCCGAGGCCCGAAGGTCAGTTGCGCTGGCATGAAAGTCCTGGGGGTTTAATGTGAGTACCTGCCGTGAAGGCATAATCCCACGGTCCTCTTCGGATACGGATTGATTTTGGGACCACAATCAGAGCCCCGCCATGCAAGCACAGCGGTCCTGGTTTATACTGAGTGCAGGCTCAGCATTTATACCAGTGGATGCGAGGCCTATCTAACACCTCTGCCCGCGATGTAGGCATAACCACAACCACCATGAAACTCTCACTAGGGGGCCAACCGCAAATAACCGGGCCGAGAACACATCCTCCAGGAATTCTCCTGGAGCATATGCTCTCAGAGGGCCATCCCGGTTCCCCCAGATAACCTCCGGTAAGGCTTCGTGGCAGAGCCACTTCAGATGAGTCCCTTGCAGACTCGGGTCTGATCGCCCTCCTCGAGTACGTGGGGACGGAACTCCCCAACGGGAGTTGCGCTGGCAGGTGGAACTGCTCCAAATGTCGCCAATGATTGTGGAAGTGGAGGATGAGCAAATTCTTCAGTTGAAATCTGCTCGAAATATTCTTGCCACCTATCCGTTGCGGCTCAGCGGTTGGTAAACAAAGTACCGTTCTTGTCATTAACGCAACAGAAGTGTTCGATATCTTGTGTACGTTCGTTGCGGTTTTTAGCACATCTCTCTCGCCATCCCGAGTGTCCAGTTTATCGTAAAGATTTTTGTAATGGTTTGCTCGGGTAACAGCGACTGCTTTCTTTGCTTCCCGGTTGGCATTCTTATAAATTTGCCAATTAGCAGGCGTTTTATCGTCGAGAAATTTGTAGTAGAGGTGTTTCTTTCCACGGATCTTCTTTCATCTCAACATCATCATTCCAAAGCCAAGTATCTCAGTTGATGTACCCGGCTTAGTGATCCCGAGGGTTGCAGAGGCCGCTTTGTGGATCATGTCTTTCATTTGGTTCCATGATTCTTCCACATTCGTAGTGATCGGTAATCGTATGAGTGAGATCGTTTCTTCTTTCTCCTCAACGCTGTTTTATAGGTGGCTTAATTCAGGACGGCAGGACGGCAATCAACGGCCAATGTTGAGGTGCGATGGTCTCATAGGGAACAACTTTGCAATCAGTGACGGTGGTAAAATGTTACCGTGTTATGAGAATATAACCGATTTGCGTTTTACTGTTCCCACTATAAAATGTAGGAAGATGAGACAATCGTTTGATGAACCATGTACTCATAAGTACAAGGGTGTCCGCAAAATCGATTATACGCTAGCCACCCTCATTGCGCGCTCCGAACCGCTTTCCCCGTGGCAGCTGTTACCGTCTGCCTTTTCACCCACATGACCATTAAGATCGCCGGCAATAATAATATAGTCGTCAGCAGGCACATGACAAGTCTTTTCATAGAGAAGTTGCCAGAAGGCATCTTCCTCGTGGGGGTGTGTGTGGGTTACCCAAATAGAGAAGTTTATAACCATTTTACCGCGTTCGCATTCAATGTCGCAGCTTCTGACTCAATCCGATCATCATGTTTGTAACGGCATTGTATGCATTTTCTTGATCGGCCTGTCGTGGAACCTGTCACGAAAAGAGATCAGGTAGGATTTAGCATAGTGGAATAACTCCAACTATACTATATTCATCTCTTTCCCTGATCTCAGCATTTTATTTTTATTTTTACTGAGGATAGTACAGAATACGTTGTCTCAAACCCTCCTCCTTTACCTGGGCTTGGGACCAGCATACTATATTAATAGCATGGCGGAGTTTAGCATATACATGGTATTGATATTATGTTATTATTATTATTCTGTTAAGGGAAAGTCGCACCGCGTCCTTGAAGAACTATTGCGCCCCTTTTACTGGTTATAGTGTACCTATTGATCATAGTATCTCAAGCAGGCCTATAACCGTTAGGAACTTTAGTATGTTCCCTACTTGCAGATCTTTCTGCTTTGCATCTGGTATTCAGTGTTCTCCCAGATGCCTCGACCTACTTTGTACAAGTGCCGGACACTGTCCCAGGACGTGTATAGAGGTTTCGTCATCCTCCTCACAAAAGCTGCAGGCAGTGTCCGTAGATATCCCTAGCGTCCCTATGTAATAATTCAGCCGACAATGACCAGTGAGAATTCCCACTATGATTCGGAGGTTCTTTTTGGTGAGGTTTAAGCTATCCTTTGTGCATATGGGTCCGTATCCCCCAATAAGCACCCTGGACTGCTCCATCCCTGGTAGGCCCACCCAGTATAGTTTCCTCAACTGTTCTTCTTCATTTCTCAGATTCATAGCCATGAAACCGTTTCCGATTCCACAGAACCGTCCTGGCCCGTGTAAAGGCGTCCCTGCTCCCTTCTTGGCTAGTTCGTCTGCTGCCTCGTTGCTTTCCAAACCAGCATGGCCTGACAATATATCTCGTAAGGCGTAATAATTTGACGATAAGCAGAAAATTTAATACTGCTATTGATAGAAGGGTTTCCACTAAACTTTCCAGTTTGGTGCATCATGTTAAAATCTATATTACTGCATTTTATGGATCTAGGATGAATTTAAGGTTTTACTATTAGCTTTATTTGAACAGATATTAAAGCGGACTGTATTTCGAAGCCTAGATACCAGATTCAGATTTTTCGGTTGGGTAGTGTCCGACAGTCCTTGAAGTAATTGACCCCTTTGGACACCCGCACTCCTCCCATTTGGAAACAGTGCCAAAACTATTTAGGTGCATGGAAACCTTCGTTAAGTTCAACGGGCACCAATGTAATCCGCCGTGTGTGTAAGCGTTCACATTTCTACAAAGTTTCGTGTTAAAAGGTATAGCCATTTTTAAGAAAAGTGCGTGTGACAGAAAGACGGACAGTTTTTGGTGCCGACATTCCCACAAATTATTTCATCTTGCCTTTACTAACGTCCAACCCAAGATCTCGCATCAATCGTTGCTTTCTCGATATGGTCTATACATGTCCGGTTGTACTTCTCATTATATAAGTACCGTCAGCAAGATCAGTAGTTAGTGGAATCGAAAAAGTTAGGGTCTCATTTACATCAGCGTTGCGGAACAGTTCTTCCAGTTTCAGGTGGATGCATGACAGAACTTCCCCTTATCTTAGACCGTTGTGAACGGCGAATGTTCTCGAGAGTGATCTTGCTGCTTTTATTTGGCCTCGCACATTGGTTAGGGTCATCCTAGTCAGTCTCATCAATTTGGTCAAAATTCAGCGGTTGGCGCAGAATAGAAATATGATCAGTTGCTGATTTGTCTGGAGCGAAGCCTCTTTGATATGGGCCAATGATGTCCTGATGATCTGGCAAGATAGCGGAAAGTATTTTATAGATGGTGCACGGATCGATGTGTTAGTCAAGAGAAAGCACAATCGACGGAGCGTTTTTCTTAATGGTGGTTGATGTCAAGTTGCTCTGAGTATTTCATCAAGCTTGTCGCATACTACTGTTTTACCGAAGCCATTGGTCAATCACCAGCAGTAATGTGCGACGTACATATTCATATATCCTCTCTTTGTTGTCACCGCAGAAAAAGAGCCACAGGCAGAAGTACCCTCCACAGGGAGAAAGGAAATTGTTCTTCATCAGTCATTTCAGATGAACAATAACAAAATTGGAAACCACCACAGTACATGTGACATTGGCCTAAGACAATGTTTCCACTGGTATGGAAAAGCGAGTAAAAAAAACTTTAATTGGAAGGATCTCTGCTTTGAGCATTAATGTTCTTATGTACGCGTACGAATACCATCATACAGAAAGGAAATGAACGTCTTCAGAGGTCTTCCTTGCTAAATTTCGATTTATAGGGGAATGCGAATGAAAACCCTTTTGAACTGGAATCTGACCTTGAAACTAACTTGATAAAATTTGACAAATATGTGTATTTTTAACAATATCTATTTCGATCGAGACTTTTCATGACTTCAGGCTTATACATCTCGGCAATGTTCTCGGTCAAAAATGTCTTGCATTAACAGAATATTAAATATAGCGATGACAACTGCTTTCCTTCCTTTCCCACAGGTATTGAGCAAGTGAAGAACTATCGGGATAAACCCTCTCCTCTGTAATATCCGCCAAACAACGATTGAGCAAAGAATTTGCCAGAGGATAAATTACGATTGACGAATCAATAAAACATGATTCCTTATCACGAAAAATGAAACGGAAGGATTCTCTCATCCGCCACTCTGTTCGAAACACTTCTACCCACTAGCGTCATAGACTTGGAGAAACAATTAAACAATACAACCGAGTTCCACAGAGCAGCTGGAATCCAGTTATTAAGGAAAACGGAATATTATCTGATTGACAAAGCAGCGAAGAGATGGAAGACTGCTACTTCAGATATGAAAAGGTTTGTCGACGCTTTCCTTTGTAAATTACACGTAGTGTACATGAGAAAAATGAATCAAACTATCCACTTTAATATGATACTAGTTTGCCTTTCAATACCTTTGTTAAAAATAATAATAATTCCATTGAACTTTGCAGTAACTTGCTCAATGTTATTGAAATTTTTTTTTACTTTGAAACAAACTTAAGATGGGTTTCACTGTCAGTGGGGTGACCTGACCAGAACAGAGTGATTTTAGTATCTCGCGTCTATGTTTTCAGTCAATGGAGCCGGGTTATGAAATTGCTTCACGCATTAGGGCAACCTGGATGAAGTGGCGTTCCACAAATGATGTTCTTTGAGATCGGCGTATCAACGAACATTAAAAATCTCAAATTGACAAGCATTATCGTCCGCCCTGTCGCTTTATATGGTTCCAAGTGTTGACCGACTATAAAAGACAATAAACAGGGTCTCGCAGTAATGGAGACGAAGATGTTCGGAATCGATGTGGATTGCACCGATCTTCTAAAAATTGCGAGAGAAACATTTTCAATAGTATAGTAACGTAATTCGCGCTAACGCGAATTTACTTTCCAAGATTGGCCCGAACATCAAAGCTGAAATAACGGTGGCCTGATACACCAGATAGCGATTTGAGAGCCTCTTAACTGCATCCAGATCAGGCCATTGACAGAACAAAGCATCACAACTGACTGTAAACCTTATATAGATATACCGTTGCTTATTGCTAAAATGTTGTTACCGGATTAGTTAAGGACTAAAAGCAGAGAGTTGCTTTCTTGAGTCGGTGTTCTCAATCAATAGTGAACTGCGCCATGCAATAAGCAAGGATTAAATGGCGCTCTAAGCCACAAATCGATGGCAGCGTTCTTTTTCCTATAATAATATACGCAGAGCGACCTGTCTTGTCAACTAGCAGTACGTCAGGCTTTTTGTGTGCAGTATGGCGATCAGTCAGAACTTGCCGGTCCCAATACATGCTACAAGCAAAACTATCAAGTACTGTTTGAGGCTCATATCGATAAACCGGACATGTTCCCGCGATCAGCCCATGCTTGTATGCAAGACTTTGATGGATAACCTTACATACAGCATTATGCCTGGTGATGTATTGCACCGGTATCATAACAGTACAGCATGATGAGCTTTTTATAAACTCGGGTGGCGACCAGGCCGTCCTGAATGGCACACATGAACCCCTCCATCTAAGCAAAGAGCTTGCCAGCACACAGCCATCTTTTCGACAAATGCAAATCGACAAATGGCAGCCAAAGACAACTCACGTGTTTACCGTGCATTGCCTTCGACTTCCATTCATCGATCCACTCTTGGTTCGACTTCACCCCACTCACAGGATTGAAAGATCGATCCTTCAAGTTAAGTGGAGTCAGCCCACAGTCTGCCTTACAGACAGCCGCATGCAAGGGACTCACCTGCTCTTTGCTGTAAAAATAAGCGCGCAGCGAGTCGACTTGGCGATGATGTTGTGGCCTCCGATGTCACGAGGCAGGTTCATCAGCTCCACGGCAGACTTTGGGTGATGCATTCGGAATTTGGACATAGTTGTCCGTATCCGCCGCTGAACGTTTTCCAGATCGGTCTTCGTCCACGGCAATATTCCGAATGCATAAGCCAGTGAAGCGATAGCAAAAACATTCAACGCGCTTATTTTATTCTTCCCCGAGAGATGCGATTTCAGCACCAGCTTTACACGTCGCAGGAATTCGGACAGCAGAGTATCCTTCAGATCACCAACTCGAGCATGGGTTCTTTGCAGAATTCCTAGGTACTTGTAGAAGTCTGTCTCGGTCATAGCTTCGATGTGGAGGTCAACAATGCTATGTCCGGCATGCGGCTCGTGATGACCTTTGCGGATAGCTTGGATTCGACACTTGTCTAATCCAAACTCCATCCGAATATCACGGCTGAACATGTCTATTATTCGCAACAGACTTCTAAGATGGTTGTCAGTACCAGCATACTGCTTGATGTCATCTAAGTACATCAAGTGTGTCAGTTCGCACTTAGCACGTAGGCCATATTTTATTGCAAAACCATGCCCTCTAGCATCATTCAGTAGCCATGAAAGGGGGTTCAGTGCCATACAAAACCAAAGGGGACTCAACGAATCCCCCTGGAAAATGTCCCTCCGTATACGGATGGGCTCTGAGGTATTAGCACCCTCAGATATACGGACTGATAAGGTGGTATGCCACCCTTCCATGACTATCGCCAAAAACTTTATTAGTTTCGGATCAATGCGATACAGATGTAGGATATCGATTAGCCAGGTATGCGGAACGCTATCAAAAGCCTTGGCATAATCGATATAGCAACTGAAGAGGTTTCTTCAGCCTCTAGTTGCTTGTCCTGCAACTACCGAGTCGATAATGAGTTGCTCTTTGCAACCCCTTGACCCAACTCGGCAGCCCTTCTGCTCCTCCGACAAAATGTTGTTGGTCTCAAGGTGCGCATTGATCCTTCCACTAATAATGGACGTGATGAATTTGTAGAGGGTTGGTAAGCAAGTGATCGGTCTTGTGTCTGCGGGGTCCTGCACCGTATCCCGTCTTAGGGATAAGGTAGGTAATCCTCGCAGTGAGAAAGGGTGACCTCATTTATACTGCGTGCCAACCGACTGTGTATTCTGGTAAATTTTTTATACCAGAAATTCTGCACCCGATCCAGAGCTGGGCCCCTCCAGTTCTTCGAACTGTTTATGGCTCGTCGAAGTTCCTCTTCGGTAACATCCGCAAAATTCATGCCAGGTGTATTGGCATGGCGGGTGCCTTCGGCGGTAATCCACTCAGCATGCTCAGCATGCTGGGCGGGTAACCCCCAAAGTCCACCCCAATACTCTTTCGCTTCCGTCACCGAGAACTGTATTGTCTGGACGCTCTGTTGGTATTGGTTGAGAGATCTGAAAAAGCTCCGCTGGTTCCTCGCCTATGTTGCATTCTGGACACATCTGGAATGACTTTCGCCATACCGTCGTAACCAACTGCATATGACAGAAAGTTGCTGTTTTAGCGTGTCCAGAATTTCAACTACGGGTGTCTCACAGCGGATGGCATAGTTCCGGTAAACCCTCTGCACTTTATTTCTCACCCGTTGGCTGGCACTGCCAGTGCTGATCTGAATCAGTCTACCAATGTCCTGCCTTAGTGAGTCCTTATGTTATTCCTTATAATGATAATTTTGTACCTCTGGGAACTTAAGGGGCTTTCGAATAAATTTCTGAAATATGGTAATATATGGTAATATTCTACTACTACTACTTGTATGTAAAGGGATTCACAAGCCACACATTCTCAACAAATTTCGTGACCAAGGAACTTATAGATGCACTCTAGAGTCATCTCATGAAAGACCTGCACTCTAGAATGTCTATAAATTTGTATTCTCACCTTGAATGACAGCAGCGAGTCAGCCATAAGTTTTCTTGGTTTTAACTTAATTAACAACGAATAACAAATCATATCATATACGGTAGCTAAGATAGCCGAGCGTCAACCTTTCAGGTCGGGGTCGAAATCTTGACTGCGTTATTGATCTTCGCATTTATCTTTATGCTTACTCCACTCCTGGAGCTTACTATTTTCAAACACAGCATCATGTTTAAGGGTAACTTAACCACAGCGCCAAAGAAAGTAGAGAATGGGTATAAGAAAAAGAAACTATACGGATGCCTTATGTTCCACAACGAGTGAACAGAAGAGTATGTAATCATTTAAGTTCTCCAATGCGGAATCTGGAATTCTATTATTTACCCTACTTTTGCAGTTTTCTGAAAGAAAATGAATAAGCAGGCTATATAGCATTATAAAGTTGAGTACATGATTATGAATAAATTCTCGAAAGTAATGAAAACCTAAAAGTGGGACCCATCAAAACTTTATGCGCGGTGGAGACGGACATGCTGGCGGTTAATAATGCTCTCTTTTCTATCTTATCTGGGGAATACAAACAAGACCAATACGTTACGATTACGGGGAGCATCCCTACTTGCTGCTTGCCCAGGCCATTAATTTTAACGGAAAGGCTCAATATCTCGGAAACAGGCAAGCAGGAATACACAAAAGTATTACTCATTTTTTATCGTTTTCGATAATCTGGTTTCATAGAATCAACCTCAACCACTGCAAAACTGCACAGGACCTACTCTCGCAGATCATAAATATGAAAGGGCTTCAATAAGAGTTGTACCTGGGGCACAGACGTAACTGCCAATACGGCAATATGGCGGTGCGGAAGTCAAACCATCCAAGAAGTGATGGAGTTTCTGGAAATTGATTTCGTCAGGAAAATAATAGCTGGCATCCAAGCGGTGGGTTTCGGATGTAAGAAGTCGAAATCACAAAATCATAACAGAACATTGCAGTTCTCACCGATAGCCAAGCAACGATCAAGGCACTTTGATCCAACCAGATGAACTCTAAACTGGTATGAGAATGCCTTAAGAGACTGAATACACTCGGCTCGTCCAACAAAGTCTGGATACTCTGGGTTCCAAGCCATGCTGGGTTGGGAGGCAACGAGGCAGCGGACGAACTAGCCAAAAAGGGAACAGGGACGCCTTTACACGGGCCAGAACGCTTCTGTGGAATCGGAAACGAGTTCATTGCTATTACATTAAAAAATGAAGAAGAACGGTTGAGAGAACCATACTGGGCTGGCCTACCAGAGATGGAATCGTTCAGGGCACATATTGGGGGATACGAACCCATGCGCACAAAGGATTGCTTAAACCTCACCAAAAAGAATCTCCGAATCATAGTGGGAATTTACACTGGTCATTGTCGGCTAAAATGTCACCTAGGGAAGTTAGGGTTATCTACAGAGACTGCCTGCAGGTTTTGTGCGGAGTGTGTTGAAATCTCTATACACGTCCTGAGATAGTGTCCGGCACTTGTGCAAAGTAGGTCGATGCATCTGGGAGAACACTTAATACCAAATGGAATGTTGAAAGATCTAGAAGTAGGGAATATACAAAAGTTCCTCACGGTTATAGGCTTGCATGAGATACTATGATTAATAGGTACATTATAACCAGTAAAAGGAGCACAATAGTTCTTTTAGACCGTATTGCGACTTTTCCTTAACAGAATAATAATAATAAACTATAAAATCATAACTCTTTCCCAAGAATGACATGAATATAGCTACGGTCGCTTCATGAAAAAGAAAGATTTGCAGGAAGTTTTACAGTTTTATTGCCTATACTACAACTTGTACAGTTAATTTCTAAGGTAGCTTATATTTTAAGACTCGTATTTCTGGTGTTAACCGGATCATCACGATTTCATGAAATGTCATATCGTCTGCAATTTTGCAGCAACAATGGTGTTTCTATTCACCTATTCCAGCATCATTTCACTTTCCTAATTTTTAAGTAACCATTAACATGAAGCTTACTTTACAGTCAGGAGAGAGAGCTTTGTCCATTCTAATGCACCGATTAGAATGCTTAACCGCTAGCAACGTACTGCTTTGGTCAAGAGGCCATCTAGCAAAAATTTTCAACCTCAACCAGCAACAACCATTAGTTCGTCCTTTTCTTTCTACTAAAAAGTGCTGGCAATAGCAGAATTTGTGGACATCTTTCGCTTACGATATTCAGTCTAAATCTTTCATCTATACCTAAGTGAAGAAGTGCGGATTTGCTACCCACCTTTAGATACGTATATACTACATATACATATTATAGGATACACACTTTCCCAAGTTCAAATAAGGTAGAAATCGAGAATATTCGATGACGCACTGCAAACAACATGCAAACTAACTCAATAATGCCAGGAAGGGTAGCCAGAAAGCCCGCTGGCTATACAATTAATAATTTCAATCAACATAAACGCCTTTCTCCTGTGATTTCTTCTCGCTGAACGGGTACAACATGGGACACGACAAAAATTAAGTGAACTTGCTTGAAATAATGCTCTACTTCTCCGCAAAGCCACGCCATCCTGCTTGGTTCCCAAAGATCAACTAAACACTTCGTATCTATGAAGAAGCCGTTTATAGAATCTGTTTAAGTTTTTATTTTATTGCAAATCATTACAAGGTAAAGTAGAGATAAAAGGAAAATAAAACCCATGACACTGACTGGTGCGGCATCAGGTAAAACTGAAGGTATTTCGCTGGTGGCACGACGAAGGCCTGTATGTATCTTTAGTCTGAATGTCTTTGGTCTGGGGCAGAGCCATCCACATGCGGCACAACGCGAGTCATTGAGAGTATAGTGTTGCCTTCAATGGGAAAATATTCACCGTAGAACAGATGTTTAGGAGGCAATCTGTTCTCTTATTAGAACAAAGTATCATTTTCAATCTGCTTTCTACCTCACAAATAGAATAACCATTCATTATTGTGATTTTTTTTTGCGTATCGATTATAGTTTACTTCAAGCTCTCGTTCCATTTCCTAGGCCTCAAAATACAACCCACCTCCATATTTGTTGAAATAAAGTTAAGAATAGTATACAGGCAGTGCTGGACATATTTGCATTCGTAAATACGAATACGAAATGGCACCTGAAGTTAAGCGGTAATCAGCCAAGGTGTGACTACCTTTCCGAGGGCGGAATGTTCAGAGGGGTTAAGATATGGCCGCGAACGGTGAACTCTAGGTACTAGGCGACTCCAGTTTCAACTAGTTTTGTCTCGGCAAAAAGGGGCTCTGCCGAGATTGACTTATTTTCCCCGGTGGCAGTCAACTGTGAATAAAATAAAACCCACTCACAAAAGAAAACAACAACACTTCGATCATGACGAAGGGGCAACCCTGAGTTCATCAATGTAGAATCTGAGCCCCAACTCAATTGGGGCCCAGTCCAAGCAGTTCTCTTCTGTCAGCACTCCTGACACCGGGCACCAGTCAGCGCCACCTACTGAGACTAAAGTCTTGGCTAGGAGTAAGCATCTGCCTTCGGACAGCAGGCAGCCTTCCGGGTTGTGCCACTGATGAAGGGAGCGGATCATCTGACGCAGCATTTCTGGCTAAGGGCAAACCAAAGTGACAGAGGTAGTCTGACGACCCCAACTCTTCGGCTCAAATGTCTGCAGAAAGGACTAGGCCAGTAACGGCCAAGTCTTCATTTGCCGATGAATGAGTATTGTATAACGATACCAACTCATCCGATTACGATACCGAGCAGTGCGAGCAGTTTAGGAGGAAACTTCTCCTAGCTGTAAGGACTATATCCTTCCAAGGGAATCTACTAAGCTTTGAGTCGGTGGATGTATACAGTAAAATGTTACAGATAAACTTTTCCGGCGAGAGCACGAACGAATGGCTCAGGCAGCACCGCTTCTCCTTCAACGATGGGTGTAAAGATGCGACTCTGACCCTGAAAGGTCCTGGAGCAGTTTGGAGTCCAGAATAACCTCAACACTTCCACCCAGATGCTGTTAGGCAGCAAAGCAGGAGGAAGAGCCGATAGATCGGGAACTTTCCTCACTATCGGCGTTCCTGCACCGAATATTAAGAGGGTTCGGGAACAAACGGGCTGTAGGTTCTACTACGGACTTGGGACCGCTACATTACAAGTGTGGGCATGCAGCCCACGGCATCATCATCTGAATCGTAGATGACGACCGCACTAATCATTTGTCGGATCAATAGCTGCAAGACATGTATGTATATACCTCATAGAGGAACCATGGGTTGTTGGTGGGGAAATTAGAGGCTTAAACTTCCCACATGCTGACTTGTTGTATTCTAATAGAAGTCACAGTCCCTGCTCCTGCATGGTGGTTTCAAAAGACCTTCAACCTATCTTGATTAACGGTCTATGTGATCGGGACAAGATCAAATTGACCATAAAAAGTCAACGAAGTTTCCAGTGGAACATTCATCAGAGCTAACCAATATACCAAAAGTAAAGGCATCGGAATAAAAACAGGATATGATGTTAACGCCCATAATATATGCTGGAGAAGTTTCAAAATCAACGCGAGAAATCGAGACTACTGGAATATTTGGTAGGAGCCGAATGGCAGATCCTCAATTTAGGTAATGAGCCCATTTTCTTGAACGTGGTCTGGCAGAGGTCATCGACATCACAGTGTCATTGCGGCTCTTGTCGAGAAGTGGAGAGTATCTAACGGTATCACTCTCTCAAATCACATGCACATTAATTTCTAATGAGCATGGATCCTCCTACACCCATTCCATTTTGGATTCCACGTAATACAAATTAAGCGATGTACAAAACAGGACTGAGCGCCCGAGTTACGATCCGTAGGAGACACATCAAATCCATTGCTGGAATTCAGGAAACAACCCAAATGATCATAACTAGCATGAGCGAAGTGTTCGAAGAAAGCTGTCAAACTCATGATGCCAAAGAAGGGTGGAACACTATGGCGGAGTTCGGATTTGACGAAACAGAGGAGAACGATAAGGTTACTCTTCAACCGACCTCTAAAGTGTTATTCAGCCGCTGATTGGAATCATTACTAAGAGGCTCAGAAAGCGCTAAAGAAGAGCATAAGATCGGCCAAACGATCATCTTGGAGACGCTTTTGCGAATACACATCGAAAGCGCCTTCAAGTATACCTCATTCGCGGCGATTTGTAACGCGGCGAGACAGCATGAAATCTGAGTAAAATTATGCGGTGTTTCCAAGCATAAAATCGTTCCGCTGGTAATTCAGTTGGATCCTTCACATGCTGTGGAGAAATGTACACATATCAGTCGGACAGAAGTCTATTGAGACATTATGTCTTAAGGGTTGCCTACAGGAGGGGTTTTCTCTCTTTAGTTATGGTTCCTAGTTAGGTCTTCACACAATCATTTGCAAACAATCTATCCGTAGTAATTATCGATAAGTTTGTGGGCACAGTATGTGACCACTTTAGTGCAATTCTGCATGTAATCCACAGTTGGGGCTTTTATAATTGACTCACGGTGAACGTTAGAAAGACTGGACCAGTTATGTTCACTAGGAACTTCAGATGGGGCTTCTACACGCTATCTAGCTTAGCTGGGGCGGAAATTCTTCTGTTACAAACTGTCAAATATTTAGAAGTACATTTCGACTCCAAGTTAACGTGGAAGACCATATCCAGAAACAATACCAGAAATCCTCCATATTGCTCTGGGGCTGCACGATTGCGATAGTAGGACCTGGTGACTTTCACCAAAACGGATCCATTGGATGTATATACCCATAACAAAAACCCACATTTGTATATGCATACATCTTCAAGTTACCGAGATTGAACCTCGCTAACAGCAGGAAGCTACTGACGCAGATTCAGACACTCGATTGCCTAAGTATTACTGGAAAAATGAGTAGTACACCGACGTGGCGCTCGAAGCTATACTAAATCTACCCCATTCATTTGGAGGTGAAACGGCAAGCAGCTAATGACGCATATGGGCTTGATACTATTGGCGCGTCGAAAGGTGGCCAATCATGCATCCATCTGGAAATTTCTTGGCAAACATGAGCTGGATCTGATACCTGTCAATCATATGGTTTCCAAATACGTTTTCGAAAAAACATACTCCGTCGTAATCACTAAAAGAGAAGAATAGTCGATAAATGACCACGAGCCTTTTGGAATTAAAGATTAAATAATCTTCACCGACGGGTCAGTCACAGAAATGAATCGGACGCAGGGGTGTTCTGGGGAAATCCGACTATGGTACTAAATGCCAATCCGGTGTCAGATTGTTGCCGACGGCTATTGCATCACAATTGCTACGCATCAACGAAGATTCCCAATATAAAAGTAAAGGGAGGCTTCCTAGATGTGAAATTCTGATCGTGATAGGGGATGTTCACCATAGCTGCCATTTCCTGGCAATGCACTTCAGCCCAACTCACGATTTTCAGAAAAGCTTTCACTTTTTTTCCATTGATTACGCAACGTAGCTCAAGGGTGCTCGAGCATTCTGGAGGAATTGGTTCGCTTTAATAGTATAGCCCGCAATGAATTCGATGCTTTTCTCTATATTTGACGCATCCACTGACATTTCCATCTTCTGATCAACAATTTCCGGAGTATACGCCCAGACAGCGGCCTAATTCTGTATTTGA
The DNA here is from genome assembly GCF_905115235.1 of Hermetia illucens. Lineage (NCBI taxonomy): Eukaryota > Metazoa > Arthropoda > Insecta > Diptera > Stratiomyidae > Hermetia > Hermetia illucens. The sequence continues at coordinate 85,833,580 of NC_051852.1, read as the reverse complement.
TATTCTTTCAAACTAGAGTAAATCGCTAATATAACACAAACACTAGTTGGTGAAAGCTTGAAGCATATCAGTAACAATATACTACTCCCATATGGCAGCGCCGAGAGAAGCTTCGAATGCAACATCATCAACTTAATATTGGTGTTGCGATAGTTATATTTCCAGAATAGAAAAATCGATTTTAGTGTTGTTAATATGTCTAGGGACATCGAGTTTGGTGACACTATCAACAGACACTCCGAATTATACGAATTGTTCGACGCCATCAATGTTTTGCTCATTAAGGCAAACAGGAATAGAGCGATCAAAAACAAAACTGAGAACTGGGTCGAACACGGCTTAAGGTTTCGTCCAGTGGTGTGCCAACTCATAGGACATAGGGACTGAAGCGATTCAGAAAACACAACGTGAGTGTTAATTTACACTCACGTTGTGTTTTCTGAATCGCAACCATGTATGCGCGATATCTCGAACCAAGGCGGGAACTAATTTTTTTAAGCAATCGTAAGTCCGCGTTCACTTATGTTGGATCGGACCAAATGGTAAGCGACTTCCTCCCCCTTTTCTATAGTTTTGTGTAAAACTAATCCTTATTAAAATCCCCATCTTTTTGTCTGTCCGGCGTATACTTTTTTTCTCAGAATTTGAGGGGGTATCCATACATACAAAAAGTTTGTGCAATTTTTTTCACCGTATATAGTCATCTGGGGTATCGAATAAAAGATCTCGATTAGTACTTAAAAAAGTTGGACTCAGTTCTGACATTTCATGCACAAGAGGAGCACAGCGGGGGCTGAAAAGTGGTCATTTCCTTCACGAACCCATTCTCAGAACCTACCCAACTGAAAAAAATCTGGAAAACTCACGAAGCTGTCACAGTGTCTAGGCTCCGAAATACCCTACCATACCGATATAAGCTATAATATAAACCATGATCCTACTATGTTGTGCAATATTAGTAAGAAAGTTATAGTAGGTGAAAGATTTGTCAGTAGCACGCGAAAGTGAATATGATGATATAATATATGCAGTGTGTCTGCCCTGCGGTGGCTGGTGGTAGTGGCAGTACCTGAGTCAAATCCAACTGTCACGAAATTTGGTGATGTGGTCTATGAAGTCCTTTAGATATGGCAAGTTTAGATATGGCATGCGAAAGGTCGTGCAATTTTTTTTTTTCATAGAATATAGCCATTTGGGATATCAAATGAAAGGGCTCGGTTAGTACTTTTTGAAACCTATTTCTAATATTGGATAAAACATAGGAGAGTGAGGGCCCAACATTTATACCCTGAAAGGGAAGGAGGGCTCGTTCTCAGAACCTATTAAGCTGAAAAATCTAAAAAAATCCTCAATGGTGCATCTCTACGAAATCTAGGCATCAAAATACATCTCATTACGATATCTGCTCAAATAAAGTTAATAATAGCATATTACTATATTTCAGAAATTTGCCCCTCCTTAATTTTATCCTAGAAGTACAAGCGGACTTATATGAACGGTGAGGTCCATGGAGGCATTTTAGTTTTCCTTTCTTACCTTTTTTTAATTATTTTATATCATCATCATCAACGGCGCAACGACCGGTATCCAGTCTAGGCCTGCCTTAATAAGGAACTTCAGACATCCCGGTTTTGCAACGAGGTCCGCCAACCCGATATCCCTAGAAGCAGTCTGGCGACCTGACCTACGCCATCGCTCCATCTTAGGCAGGGTCTGCCTCGTCTTCTTTTTCTACCATAGATATTGCTCTTATAGACTTTCCGGTTGGGATCATCCTCATCCATACGGATTAAGTGACCCGCCCACCGTAACCTATTCAGCCGGATTTTATCCACAACCAGACGGTCATGGTATCAATCATAGATTTCCTCGTTGTGTAGGCTACGGAATCATCCATCCTCATGTAGGGGGCCAAAAATTCTCCGGAGGATTCTTCTCTCGAACGCGGCCAAGAGTTCGCAATTTTTCTTGTTAAGAACCCAAGTTTCCGAGGAATACATGAGGACTGGCAAGATAATAGTCTTGTACAGTAAGAGCTTTGACCCTATGGTGTGACGTTTCGAGCGGAACAGTTTTTGTAAGCTGAAATAGGCTCTGTTGGCTGTCAACAACCGTGCGCAGATTTCATCATCGTAGCTGTTATTGGTTGTAATTTTCGACCCTAGATAGGAGAAATTGTCAACGGTCTCAAAGTTGTATTCTCCTATCTTTATTCTTCCTGTTTGACCAGTGCGATTTGATGTTGTTGGTTGGTTCGTTTTTGGTGCTGACGTTCTCACGATATACTTCGTCTTGCCTTCATTGATGTGCAGCCCAAGATCTCGCGTCAATTATCGCCTGCTCGACCTGGATGAAGGCAGTTTGTACGTCTCGCGTGGTTCTTCCCATGATGTCGATATCGTGAGCGTAGGCCAGTAGTTGGGTGAACTTAAAGAGGATCGTACCTCTTGCATTTACCTTAGCATCGCGGATCACTTTCTCGAGGGCCAGGTTAAAGAGGACGCATGATAGGCCATCCACTTGTCGTAGACCGTTGTTGATGTCGAATGGTCTTGAGAGTGATCCTGCTGCTTTTATCTAGCCTCGCACATTGGTCAGGGTCAGCCTAGTCAGTCTTATTAATTTCGTCGGGATACAAAATTCTCTCATGGCCATGTAGAGTTTTACAATGGCTATGCTATCATAGGCGGCTTTAAAGATGGTGCAACTGTTGTCCATATTCCAACAGTTTTTCCATCGCTTGCCGCTGAGAGAAAATATGATCTGCTGCTGATTTGCCTGGAGTGAAGCCTCTTTGGTATGGGCCAATGCTGTTCTGGGCATATGGGGCTATCCGGCCTAGCAAGATAGCGGAGAATATCTTATAGATGGTACTCAGCAACGTGATACCTCTCTAATTGCTGCACTGAGTGATACCTCCCTTTTTATGTATGATACAGATAATGCCTCGTTGGCAATCGTGAGGCATTGATTCGCTGTCCCATACCTTGAGCACAAGTTGATGAACCACTTGGTGTAACTGATCACCTCCATATTTAACCAATTCGACTGTAATTCCATCGGCTCCTGGCGACTTAACGATTTTTTAGCCGATGAATTGCACAGACTGTTTCTCCTAAACTTGGTGGTGGCAGTATTTGTCCGTCATCTTCAGTTGGCGGGACCTCAAACTCGCCGATGTTCTGGTTGTTCACTAGCTCATCAAAATACTCAACCCATCGCGCCAATAGATTTCCCGCTTTGTCTCGAGCATCGAGGTGTGTAAGGCTTCATCCTGCTGACTTGTTGGTAAAACTTGCGCGCCTGGTGCGGTTGCTCCCTGTACTTTTCTAGTTCACAGACTTGTTGGTTCTCCCAGGCTTCCTTTTTCCGTCTGTGAAGTCGCTTCTCCGCTCGACGGAGTTCGTGATAAGTCTCTGCACGTGCCCGCGTTCTTTGCGAATGCAACAATACTCGGTATGCAGCATTCTTCCGTTCCATTGTTAGCTTACATTCATCGTCAAACCAACCGTTCCGGCTCCTTTTGCGGCTGGGGCCAAGTATGTTTGTGGCCGCAACGATGATAACGTTCTTCAGGTGGTTGTGAAGATCATTTGTTGATGCTTCATCTCCAGGTCCTCTGTTGACTGCGGTTATTGCGGCATCCATTTCCCTCTTATAGATGTTGCGGAGGGCTGTGTTGTGGATGGCCTCAGTGTTCACTCTCACCTGATTGTCAGAGGGGATTCTAGGTGGTATTGTTATCGCACTTTATATCAATCTGTGATATGTAATCGCACTTTATATCAAATACAACATAAAGTTTAAAGATAATACTTAGAAACTCTCAGAAAGAGATATTATTACTTGCTTCAATTACCTGTGAATCGACAACGACATAATAGTGATCAATAACCGACTTTCTCATGCCTACTGTTGTAATCTAAGGAGTTTGCTTCTCGGAACCTTTCCAAAGTTCTTGATTATTCATACCCGGCTGAAAATATAAATGATTTCTAATCTTTCTTTTTTAAGAAAAAACAAATTTACATTTCTCAATAGAATGATTCTATTTGCTGCCTCTTCGTCTATCACTCTGTTACTTTCTGATCTCTATGGGTTTGCGGTTTAAGTAGTATCAGAAGATTAATTGATAATGTTGATGTATCTCAATCCCAATTGGTGAAAATCATATTTTCTCCTGTATTAATATTACCGACGATATCCTCTTTAACTAAAATTCTAAATCTATCGTTATTTAATTTATCAAAACCAAATAGCACTTTCATCATGAGGTCCACCAATTCGATATCCCTCAAAACTGTCTGGCGTGCTGAACTACGCTCTTGCTCCATCTCAGGCAGGGTCTGCCTCGTCTTCTTTTTCTATCATAGATATTGAATTTATAGGCTTTCCAGTCTGGATCATCCTCACCCATACGGATTAAGTGACTTGCTCACCGCAACCTATTGAAACAGATTTTATTCACAACTTGACGGTCATGGTATCACTTGTAGATTTCGTCGTTATGTAGGCTAATCGTCCATCCTGATGTAGGGGACCAAAAATTCTTCGGAGGATTCTTCTCTCGAACGCGACCAAGAGTTCGCAATTTTTCCAACTAAGAACCCTAGTCTCCGAGGAATACATGAGGACTGGCAAGATCACAGTCTTATACAGTAAGAGCTTTGTTCCTATGGTGAGACGTTTCGGACGAAATAGTTTCTGTAAGCGGAAATAGGCTCTGTTCCCAGCCAACACCCGTGCGCAGATTTCATAGTCATAGCTGTTATCGGTTGTGATTTTTGAAATTTTCAACAGTCCCAAAGTTGTAGACTCCTATCTTCATTGTTTTCGTTTGACCAGTGCAATTCGATGTTGTTGGTTCTTTGGTTTTTTGCGATGAATTTGCCACCACGCACTTCGTCTTGCCTTCATTGATGTGCAGCTCAAAATCTCGCACCGCCTGCTCTGGATGACGGCAGTTTGTACATCTCGGGTGGATGTCAATATCGTCAGCGTAGACCTCGGCAAAATGACATAAGACAAATTTGGGGATAAATGAGAGAACACATGAACTATTTTTCCGTCGCTTTCCAAGTTCAAAATGAAAAGTATCCTCAAATAAAGCTCCATTGCACAAAAAAAATATTCGACGTCAATTTATAAAAGAAGTTATTAAAAGTCTGTTTAAAAAATTCAATGAATAAAAATCATTTCAATAACTATGCAATTGTTCAATTTAGACTTTAAATGAATTTCACGACCTCACTGCTCACTGCTCTACTTGCATATACACATTGGTCCATATATATATTCAGTAAAGATTTGTTGAATAGCGTATTTCTTTTTACTATATGTTAAAAATTTCATAGTGCTTTAATTTGTTTTTCAAAAATAAACCAAATTATAGAAATTATTCATTATTTTATTATATCATATTACTATTATTAAAAACCCTTACCCTTTCCATTGGAGAACCTACGAAAGTCATTTTGGTATTGATCAGACTAACTTGGATGTTTATTCTTCGTTAATTTTGGCCCATCCCCCAATAATAACCCTTTTAAGCATTTCTTTGGTCGTAATGTTTGCGAATCTTACGCTCCAATAAATGCCACAAATGTTCTATGGGGTTGAGGTCTAGTAATTGACAGGGTGTCAATTATGTTGATGTTTGACGTTATAAAGTGGCGACAACTTCACATTGTGCGCCGTGTGCTTAGGATCATTATCCTGTTGCAATCAGAAATCTTGTCGTAGGTTCAGCTGTTGTGTACTTTGTTGTAAATTTTGTTTCAAAATACTTAAATAACCATACGACCATTATGAATTCTATAAGTGTTAATTTTCTAAACCCTGTGGCTGACATACACCCCTCCCCCTCACTTTAACACTACCTCCTCCATGGTTAACCGTTGGAACAAGGTTTTCTTTATTATTCGCTGTTCCTTTCTTCCGCAAAACTAACTTCTTTCATTTTATTCCAAAGATGCAAAATTTGCCTTCGTCGAGAACTAGGACCCGTTACCAGAATACTACAGCCATTTTTATGTATTCATTAGCGAATTCTATTCTTTTCTTCCGGCTTAAGTGGGATATGTATGGCTTTCTACCTGCTGCAAGGGCAATTATAACCGGCGATCTTTGTTGAAGGATTCCCTTACATCTTCGCTAATTTTGAAGCTGTTCTTGGATTTTCTTTCACTAACGACAAACTTAATCGCTTCTCCCATTCGGTCAACTTAGATAGACTGCCCGTTCATAACGTACAAAATAGAACCCATGGATTGAAAGTTTTCTAATAACATACTGGATGGAAGGGTGGTGGAACGGTAGCATAGGTCCCAGGGCGAAACGTGGATTGGTACACACGATGGAGCATAAAACCTGTGAAACGCCTGCTGAACCAACACCAACAGCTCTACAGACCGTAGGCTGCTGAGCAGCTAGCCAATACCCTATCCCAATATAGGGCTGATGCATTGGACAGGGACCGGTTTCCTGGAGAAGAGCCACTACACCATATATATCATAGTGGCCATCCAGTAAATCATGTGCCCTTAATAGGTATCTTAATCAGCCATAAAATTAAAACTGCTAATATCGGTTTCAGATCAGATCAGATCTTCTCTCTGCGGCAAGCGATGGAAAAACTGTTGGAATATGGACAACAGTTGCACCATCTATTCATCGACTTTAAAGCCGCCTATGATAGCATAGCCAGGGTAAAACTATACACGGCCATAAGAGAATTCGGTATCCCGACGAAACTGATAAAACTGACTAGGCTGACCTTGTCCAATGAGGCCAGATAAAAGCAGTAGGATCACTCTCAAGACCATTCAACATCTACAACGGTTTACGACAAAGGGATGCTCTATCATGCGTCCTCTTTAACCTGGCCCTCGAGAAAGTGATCCGTGATGCTGAGGTAAATGCAAGAGGTACGATCCTGTTTAAGTCCACCCAACTACTGGCCTATGCTGACGATATCGACACCATGGGAAGAACCACCCGAGACGTACAAACTGCCATCATCCAGATCGAGCAGGCGATAATTGGCGCGAGATCTTGGGCTGCACATCAATGAAGGCAAGACAAAGTATATCGTGAGAACGATAGCACTAAAAACGAACCAACCAACAACATCAAACCGCACTGGTCAAACAGGAAGAATAAAGATAGGAGAATACAACTTTGAGACCGTTGACAATTTTTCCTATCTAGAGTCGAAAATCACAACCGATAACAGCTACGATGATGAAATCTGCGCACGATTGTTGACAGCCAACAAAGCCTATTTCAGCTTACAAAAACTGTTCCGCTCGAAACGTCTCACCATATGGTCAAAGCTCTTACTGTACAAGACTATGATCTTGTCAGTCCTCATGTATTCCTCGGAGACTTGGGTTCTTAGCAAGAAAAATTGCGAACTCTTGGCCGCGTTCGAGAGAAGAATCCTCCGAAGAATTTTTGGCCACCTACATGAGGATGGATGATTCCGTAGCCTACATAACGACGAAATCTATGAGCGATATCATGACCGACAGGTTGTGGATAAAATCCGACTCAATAGGTTGTCGTGGGCGGGTCACTTAATCCATATGAACGAGGATAACCCAGCCCGAAAAGTCTATAAGGGCAATATCTATGATAGAAAAAGAAGACGAGGCAGACCCTGCCTGAGGTGGAGCGATGACGTAGGTCAGGACGCCAGACAGCTTTTAGGGATATCGAATTGGTGGCCCCCGGCGCAAAATCAGTATTGCAGGCCAAGACGGTGTACCGTTTGTTGCGCCGTTGATGATGGTGACTGGATGGAGGAGTGGCTTCTACGAATAGTTTTCGAGATCTGAGTTGGAATTTAAGGATTAATCCTCGCTTTTCAAAACCAATTTCTTTTATCTTAGGACTCATCACGATTTTCAATTCGGAACAAACTATCATCGAGTCAAATCAATTTAATTCAAACCAATTTTATACTGTTTTATTATTCTACGCAACTTTGGCACATTGAAAAATAAGTGTGGGGTTCCCCTAAGTGTATATGTACGAATACTTTTTCTGGTTGCGAAGCGATGCCAGGCTGCATTTTTCCGCGGAAGAAAAAATATTACACAGGGCTTGGAAAACATACCAAAAATAAAGTAGACATTCCGATAAATCGGTAGTATTAGGTAAGTGAAGAAAACTATTTTATTTTTTTTAATTAACTTTAAAACTGAAAATTGAAATGTTCGAATAGTTATTCTGGCAAGTGTATGTATGTATTTCTGTTGGGTAAATTCTTATTCTCAGTGTGACGAGTTGACAATTCGAAATTCGATCAGTGTTTCTTAATAAATTTGGCGGACATGGACCATAGTTCTCATGAAAGTTCTCTTTTTGAATATTGTATTAATTTTATTCAAATTTTTAAGGATTTTTATAACTAATTACAGTGAAGGAAGCACTTTACATATTACGATTTTCGGATAATTTCTAGCAGCAAAAATTCAGGTAAACAGGACTCAAATACAGTAATTTATTGAGATTTATACCCAAAATTGATTGCATAAACTTTGTTATAAATAAGACACCAGAATTTTTACCCGTGTGCAAAGCGGCTAGCAGCAGTTATGAAATGCAAAAGATACTCAATTAATTATTAATTAATGACAACTTCAAAATAAGAATTTTTGTTATTTTTCCCATTTTGTACGTATACTTCTTCTGCAGGATCAGCACATCAGAAGGAATATACAGTGGGTCAAACGCATAATCCCACAAAGAGTGCTCCATGTTTTCAACATATTTATTTGAATTAAATTATAAGTTTTTTCTCAAAATTTGCATGAAGCTTTTAGATAATAAATTTACCTTTCAAGAGATGTATGTAACATAATACATTTTTATTCAACATTATTGTAAAAAATCAAAACTACAAAGAATAGGCAAAAAATTAGATGAAACGAATAATCGGACACATAGACAAATCGGAAGAAATTCGCTATGTAACTTTACTTTCATCCTGGAATTATTTATTACCGGTAGGTGCAAGCTTACATCAGTTGAAATTTAAAACGTTATTCAAGTTTCTTCTGTCTTCTAATAATAAAACTGTCCGAACCATCGGAAAATTTTTTTGTGAAAGCAGGGAACGGGAAATGAATTGAAAAGTACAGTCCGAAACGATTTGAGAATAGATCTTTGTGCAGAAACGGTTTAACAATTTCTTAGGAAGTCTGATTTTCATGGCAGAATAGATGGAAAAACGCCATAGATCAGTAAGTTAAGAAAAAACGTTTCACGGCTTTAGCTCCGTAAAGAATATTTTAACAAAGATAATGTCCTTTGCAAAATTCGCCTTCTATCAGGACGTTGATCCCAGGCACATTTCCTCTATTCCTAAAATGTGGCTCATCTATAACTGCCCAAAATTTCTTAAAACGCCTTCGAAGCCACCAGATCTAGGCGTTACCCGACACGTTTGGAAAGAATTGGCACGGAAATTAGAGAAATCAAGATTCAAAAATGTAGAGAAGTTTAAAGAGGCTGTTAAGCAGGGGTGGAACAATATTTCCCCAATATTTGGTGCAAATATCGACCCGATTTAGTAGAAACCACAAAAGCAAAGGGAAATGCTTCAAAATATTAAAGTCTCGTGTCTGAAAGGTTTGTCCGATTATTTGTTTGGCTTAAATTTTTGCTTATGTATGGTTATAACGTCTTTTATAGTGATGTTTAATAACTGTATATATTATGGTATATACTTCTATTGAAAGGTCTGTTCATTATCTAAAAGATGCATGTACATTTTGAACAAAATTGATAAATTAGTACAAAACAAATGTTCAAAACATGAATTACTCTTTGTCCGATTATGTGTTTAATTATATAATAATTTATATTATAATTTTGTTGTGTGTTTGTCTGTATCCTTTTTTGGAGGCATAGACGGAGGCGCAGTCTATTTGTTATTATTGTTATATTTCCACTATTTTATTTTGAATGACACTGGGCTTCGGTTTTACATCCATGACGACCGGTATTCGAGCCCGGAGCAACGATATCGAGAGCCTAACGCGTCTAACCCCCACAACCACGCGACACTCTTGCTTCCAAACAATTTATGTTAATGATATAAATTGTGGTTGATATTCGTGCGTACACACTTTATGTACACAGAGTTCTTTCAATTTTGAATTGAATTTTCCGCGTCTGTTACGAAAGCGGCCACCCTGCCTAAACTTCTTTTTTGCAACCAGGTTCGCTTGCAAAAGAATGGACTAACTTGTTCTCATTATTCCTCACATTACCGGTTGCCGGGTTCGTGTCAACTTTTTTCTCCCATGGAATGGGACCTCCTCGCGAGAGGGTCGTGTAAACTGTGCAAACACACAAGCTGCAAGTGTACATGCATTCCAGAGGGCCAGGACTCAGTCGCATTCTCGTCCTTGTTCAGTTCCTCGTTTTATTTTCGCCATCTGTAAACGCAATTGCGGGGAAAGACGGATGAGCCTCTGCCCTAGTTTGAGCAACAACCGGCGCGATCAGACAGCCTCAGGCCCAGGTTGAGCCCCGGCAGATGCACGCATTTGTGTACATGTGCGTTTCCAGTGCGTAAAGGGATACAATGTAGGCTGTTGCACGTCCTGCGTAGAAGTGCCTCGTGTTGATCGCTTACCAATGAGTCTCGCATTATCGACGCCGGGGCCCTCAGTAGTCGCACACGTACTTATCGAACATCTGCCGCGAATGTTCCGTTGATAGTTTTTTTATGGTGCGTCGCGGTTGTTGTCGTCATTGCGCCATTCTTCTGCTTGGTTGATAAAACCCGCTCCTACCACTTCTTTGGATTCAAGTTCGCGGTCGTTACGGCGTGTTAGTCAAGAAAAAACATCGCGATCGCGATATTGTGTCGCCGGTTGCCGGTTTCTTCGAGTTCTTTAAGATTTTCTGAAGAAGAGCGAAGGAAAAAAATTCAACTCACCTTCTCGAGTCGCGTGCAGTGCAATTCGCGCATTTAACTCCCAAAATCGCGCCGTAGATGATCCGTCCCGCGGCTTTTAACGTGCGTCCCACGTGTGTCGCGGCTAACACATAACATCAAAATTCAGTGAGTGAATTATGTTTGATGGTCATTCAGAAGTCCCTTCCCGGTTTAGTGAAACCCTTTAAAATCTATTGTCATTGAGGTCAAATTGTGAGAAATTATGAAAGTGCTGTGGTTGAAAATTCTGTGCACATGCCTGAGTGGATTACTATTGGCAGCGGACTCCGCGAAAGGATCATCCCAACACCACAGGATAGTTCATCATGATTGGAAACGATCCGAAGTCATGGACGCCAATGGTCTCTACGTCTTGGAGTGGTGGACGAAGCCAAAGGAGATATTTTTCCGTGTTACAGTCAACACTGTAGGATTTATTGGGTTAGGATTTTCACCAAAAGACGGAAAAATGGCGAAATCAGATCTTGTCCTTGTTTGGGTCGATGATCGAACTGCGAAACCGAATGCTTTGGTAATTTTTTTAGTGTGTTTAAAAAATCCTAACCGTAGAACAGATTTCAAAACATTCCACTACCTGAGCTATTTTTACCTGAAGACTTTCGTGTTCATGCTTGATTATTGTATGGCTATATGTTTGCAATTTACTTCAAAGGCTTTGTTGAAAAGGAATGTGCCTATAAAGGTTTTACTCAGCTCCTTACAATAGAGTCCGTCGCCATTCCCCATATGTCGAGGCACAAGAAATCAGTTAAATGTATTATGTTACAATACTTTTTATACGTATTCATCAATGTACACCCCTATGATTAGGGTTCATACAATCTGTACTTCATACATAGGCCTACGGCTGTGCAATTATCCATGTATGTGTGAAGCATTTTTGCTAGAGAATATGCATATACGTACATATTTCTTAGTCAACGAAAAGTGGATACTTTATGATAATTTTTTCCTAATTTCGATGCAATGCTCTCATTCATTGTAACTGAACTATAATTCGCAAGTAAATTTTGTGCTCTGAGCATGCAGATTACATTATCTGCGTTTGCTAAAATTGAAGGAAATCATTGCTGTGTTACTAATTTTTAAGGTTTTGTGTAAAGCAAAACCTTTTTGAAATCGGTTTACTGTCTGTCTGCCTGTCTGTCACACGCATGGAAACGGTTATAGCCATCGACAACATTTGGTGGCAAGGTGGGAACTGTGAACGCTCATGCATATAGTGAGTTACATCATTCTACGTCGAATTTAAGGGGGGGCATACTTGCAAAAAGGAGTTACTCATTTTGTTCAATAAATGTAATGAGCGGTCAAAGGGTAGCATAGGTCCCAGGGCGAAACGTGGATTGGTACCCACGATAGAGCATAAAACCTTGGGAAATGCCTGCTGAACCAACACCAACAGCTCTACTACCAAACCCTATCTCCACCTCCACGTGGTGACCGCTGGGAGCTCTTTCTTAACGAAAAGCTGCAGATGGAGAAAGATGAAGGCGAGTCTCCCGCCCCTAAAAACGAGACAAATTGTACCAACTGATCCTCCAGGTTGAGGGTTGGGTAGGGCTGACAACCATACACGGAAAACCACTTGTTACGAAGCCACAACAGGAGCCTCGGACTGGACGGATTATACAACGACGATCCCGGCAACGACAACAGAATAACGATTTGCGCATTTTCTCATGGAACGTCCGCTCCCTGTACAGAGATGAAGCTGATAAGCAGCTAGCCGATACCCTGTCCTAATATAAGGCTGATGTAACAGCGTTACAGGAGATGCGTTGGTTTCCTGGAAAAGAGCCGCTACACCATATATTATAGTGACCATCCAGTAAACCATGTGCTCGGAGTAGGTTTCTTAGTGAGCCAAAAAATTAAACCTGCTGTTATCGGCTTTGAAAACATAAGCGGACGGCTATGCACTCTGCGGCTGCGAGGCAAGTTTAGAAATATAAGCCTCACTAACGTTCACGCCCCTACAGAGGAGACTGCAGAGTCGGAGAAGGATATTTTCTACGAGACAGTAGAACGAGCCCTCGAAGCCTGTCCCAGATATGATGTCAAAATCATACTTGGGGATTTTAACAGCCAAGTAGGGAAGGAGCCTGTATTCAGGCGATACGTTGGCTCCATAGCTTACACGAAAATACAAATGATAACGGACTGCGGATCATTCAATTAGCAGGTCACACGAAATGGTTGTTGGAAGTACCTGGTTTGCGCGGAAAGCGGTCCACAAACATACGTAGACCTCTCCAGATGGGACCACTTTCAACCAAATTGACCACGTGTTGATCGAACTCCACCACCTCTCAGCCTTGATGAATGTCAGAACATATAGGGGGGGGCCAATATAGACTCGGATCACTATCTCGTTGGCATGGTGCTCCGAGCTCGAATAACAACAACACCCAGAATCCCCTCTGACAATCAGATGCGAGTTAACACTGAAGCCATCCATAACACAGCCTTCCGCGACGCCTATAAGAGGGAAATGGATGCCGCAATAACCGCAGTCAACAGAGGTCCTGGAGATGAAGCATCAACAAATGATCTTCACAACCACCTGAAGAACGTTATCATGGATATGGCTACAAACATACTTGGCCCCAACCGCAAAAGGAGTCGGGTCGGCTGATTTGAAGATGAATGCAAGCTAGCAACGGAACGGAAGAATTCCGCATACCGAGTAATGTTGCATTCTCAAAGAACGCGGGCACGCGCAGAGACTTATCACGAACTCCGTCGAGCGGAGAAGCGACTTCACAGACGGAAAAAAGAAGCCTAAGAGAACCAACAAGTCTGTGAACTAGAAAAGTACAGGGAGCAACCGCACAAGGCGCGGAAGTTTTACCAACAAGTCAGCAGGATGAAGCCTTATACACCTCGATGCTCATCCTGCCGAGACAAAGAGGGAAATCTGATTTCCGACAGAATGGGCATATTGGAGCGATGGGTTGAGTGTTTTAATGAGCTACTGTACAACCAGAACATCGGCGAGTTGGAGGTCCCGCCAACTGAAGACGACAGACAAATACTGCCACCACCAAGTTTAGGAGAATCAGTCTGTGCAATTCATCGGCTAAGTGAGATAAGTCGCCAGGAGCCGATGGAATTACAGTCGAATTGGTTAAATATGGAGGTGATCAGTTACACCAAGTGGTTCATCAACTTGTGCTCAAGGTATGGGACAGCGAATCAATGCCTGACGATTGCCAACGAGGCATTATCTGTCTCATACATAAAAAGGGAGGTATCACTCAGTGCAGCAATTATAGAGGTATCACGTTGCTGAGTACCATCTATAAGATATTCTCCGCTATCTTGCTAGGCCGGATAGCCCCATATGCCCAGAACATCATTGGCCCATACCAAAGAGGCTTCACTCCAGGCAAATCAGTAACAGATCAGATTTTCTCTCTGCGGCAAGCGATGGAAAAACTGTTGGAATATGGACAACAGTTGCACCATCTATTCATCGACTTTAAAGCCGAGTATGATAACATAGCCAGGGTAAAGCTGCCCACGGCCATGAGGGAATTCGGTATCCCGGCGAAATTAATAAGACTGACTAGGCTGACCCTGACCAACGTGCGAGGCCAGATAAAAGCAACAGGATCACTCTCAAAACCATTCGACATCAACAACGGTCTCGACAAGGGGATGCCCTATCATGCGTCCTCTTTAATCTGACCCTCGAGAAAGTGATCCGTGATGCTGATGTAAATGCAAGAGGTACGATCCTCTTTAAGTTCACCCACCTACTGGCCTATGCTGACGATATCGACATCATGGGAAGAACCACCCGAGACGTACAAACTGCCTTCATTCAGATCGACAGGCGGTAATCAGCGCGAGATCTTGGGCTGCACATCAATGAAGTCAACACAAAATATATGGTGGCAACGTCAGCATCGAAGACGAACCAACCAACAACATCAAACCGCACTGGTCAAATAGGAAGAGTAAGGATAGGAGAGTACAACTTTGAGACCGTTAATAATTTCTCCTATGTAGGGTTGAAAATGACAACCGGTAACTGCTACGATGATGAAATCCGTGCACGATTGTTGTCAGCGAACAGAGCCTATTCCAGCTTACAAAAACTGTTCCGCTCGAAACGTCTCACCATAGGGTCAAAGCTCTTACTGTACAAGACTATGATCTTGCCAGTCCTCATGTATCCCCTCGGAAACTTGGGTTCTTAACAGGAAAAATTACGAACTCTTGGCCGCGTTCGAGAGAAGAATCCTCCGAAGAATTTTTGGCCCCCTACATGAGGATGGATGATTCCGTAGCCCATGTAACGACGAAATCTTTGAGCGATACCATGACCGTCTGGATTTGGATAAAATCCGGCTGAATAGGTTACGGTGGGCGGGTCACTTAATCCGTATGAATGAGGATGATCCCACCCGGAAGGCAGACCCTGCCTAAGATGGAGCGATGGCGTAGGCCAGGACGCCAGATAGCTTTTAGGGATATCGAATTGGTGGACCGCGGCGCAAAACCGGGATGTTTGGAGTTCCTTATTAAGGCAGCCCTACACCGGATACCGGTTGTTGCACAGTTGATGATGATGAAATGTAATGATGTGGAGTATCAAATGAAAGGTATCGGTTAATATTAGGTTGTTGCATATGAAATGGCCAATTGGGGAATCAAGTGAAGTTAGCTGCGATTTTGCTGTATCAAACCACCACCGGTAGGCGCTGTTGGTGTCGGATAATGAAGTATAAAAACTCCTACATTTAATCAAGGAGTCATTTCAGTTTTGATTAACGTTGATTTAACAGTGAATGAAAAGGAAAAAAGGATGGAAAAGGGCCAAAAACGTATACTTTTTCTGTATGAGTTCAAATTCGGTCATAAAGCAGCGGAGGCGACCAGGAACATTAACAGCGCATTTGGAGCTGATACGGTAAGCGAACGAACCACATGGGGGTGGTTCGAAAAATTTCGGTCAGGCGACGTAAACCTTCAAAGTGAGCCACATGGACATCCAAGACCATCGATTGGTAACGACGAGCTGCGTGTGCTAGGCGAATCCGACACACGTCAGTCTGTGGGAGACATTGCAGAGAAACTGGGAGTACACTATTCGACAGTTTTCCGGCACTTCCTACAACTTGGAAAGGTGAAAAAGCTCGACAAATGGGTTCAGCAAGCCCTTACGGAGCAAAACATGGCATTTCGAATGGACATTTGCAGTTCTTTACTCTCCCGCAACAGAAGCAACCCCTTTTTGCGCAGATTAGTGTCATGTGATGAAAAGTGAATATTATACGACGATCGTCGCCGATCAGCGCAACGGCTAAATGCTGATGAGCCACCAAAGCATGCACCGAAACCGAGCCTCCATCCGAAGAAGGTAATGGTGACTGTTTGGTGGTCTACAGCTGGAGTTATCCACTATTTTTTTTGGCACCTGGAGAAACGATAAATGCACAGAAATACTGTGTTCAAAAGTTGAACGAAGTGCAGTATGAGACTCTGCCTCATCCACCATATTCACCAGACCTTTCGCCAACCTACTACCACTTTTTTAAGCATTTGGATCATTTTTTGCCGGAAAAACAATTTAGGAATGAAGAGAAGAGGCTGTCAAAATTGCCTTCGACAAATTTATCAACACCCGACAGTTGGACTTCTACGAAACTGGCATACATGCTCTTGAATCTCTTTGGGAGAAGTATTTTGAATCGACTGGCACCTATTTTCATTAAATAAATAAATTTTTGTAAGCTTTACAGTCGTTTCAAATTATAGTAACAAAACGGCCATTTCATTTGCAACAACCTAATACTTTCCGAAGCCGATCTTGCTTTCGACAGATACTGGAAACGTGGATGTACGTGATGATTTCTTTCACGAACCCATTCTCAAAAACTACCCAGCCGAAAAATCTTGAAAAAATCCGGAGGCTGCTACTATATCGTTCCTAGGCGTCCAAATACCCTCCATACTGGTATCTCTTCAAATAAAGTTAATAAAAGTATATTAATATTATTTTTAGTAATTGACTGCAATGAGTTCATCCTAGAATCATGAAATTTTGCGGCAATGTATAATATTGTTTGGTGGAAATCGCACTATTATTAACAAAGCCATAATAGGGCAAAGTTGCAAATTCAAGACTTTGAAGGTCAATATCACGCGATGGTGGATATTCTCCCATAATATATGCATATATAGGTAATAATGGGACAAGGGAATACTTAAATGTCTTTATAAAAGAAATACACAAAACCTTGCAGACCTGAAGCACTCAGCTTCCGGCTTCCCGACTTGTTTTTAAATAATTAAAAAAATATAAAAATTTCGCAATTGTTTTTAATTTATTTATCAAGCTTACTTGTTAAGTATTATAATATAATTCATTACGGAGCATTCAATTATCCGCCTAACAAAAATATCGGAGATTGAAAATTACATCATTGCTAATTTCGTCCCACTCCGTACTACTTCAATTACAGATTGCTGATTGCTTAGTATAGGTTCTTGGAACATTACATTTCCGATGGGATTATGATCGGACCCCGCCCAATCCGTTCTAGTCATTGGAAAGTATTGTTTCGCCTTCGCTATGTCAGCGTCGTCCATCATCATCAACGGCGCAACAACCGGTATCCGGTCTAAGCCTGCCTTAATTAGGAACTCCAGACATCCCAGTTTTGCGCCGAGGTTCACCAATTAAATGCAGAAATCAATCCAGACAATTTTCTCAACATTGTGCTAGCGCCTAAGCCTAGTAGTAAGTGTCTATATGCAGAAAAACTCTGTAAAACACATATCGGCACTTAGCTCTACCTATACCCCAAAAAGGCCAAGGGCAGCATATGTAGGTTTCAAGCTCTTAGGAAAAGGTTAGGCCACTAAAAATCAGACCACCTGCTACATGAAACCGACGCTTTATCCACATTTTCATTCACGCAATTAGTAAACCAGCCACTGGTGAACATGTGCCCAATATAGAGCTGTATTTAGAAAGTAATTGACTCATTACAAGTAAGGGCGCACATTGGATGTTCTTATTAATACACCATCATCACTCAAAAGCTTGAATTGATCCAAATGCCGGGGAACACGATATTTACCAAAGAACCGGTAATAAATATTCAAAACAAGCATTAGAATACGCCGAGCAGAAACATTGAGTTCAGAGATGCCCGACCGGCGAGTGTAATACAAAAGTCAAGCAAACAATCATCAAGGGCCGATCTCTTTGGAAGCGGATGTCAGTGACACCCTTTTTGCGCACCTCCAGAACCGAGTCCGAGCAGCAGGTTAGGGCTGGAGTTGGCCAAAAGCAAGAACGAGACCAAATCCACAGCAGCTGGAGTAAGAACGCCAGGTAGTTATCTATACGAAGAAGCCCGCGTTCGAAATAATAAAATCTCCCTTCCACACCAAAAAAGATAACCTCGGACTACAGATAAAAGGGTGTGTCTTTTCGATACCTTCAGTTACCGGCGAGAAATTATGCGAGATCTGCTGGAGTATTAGACAAACAATCTGAAGAATTGGATAGAATTCTAGATAGTATTTTTCTCCATTAAATTTAAACTCAGTTCAATTGGGGGAGGAGACATATTTGCTTTATCATTTCAAATGACGTAGATAGCGAGACTAATGATCCAATGAATGACATCCATAGCTGACTGAATGCCCAGCTAAACCTACAATTCGGTTTTGAATTTTTCCTCATAAACGGTCCAACGGATTACATTGAGATATAATATAGTTTTTTTTCATGACAGCCCTTACATTCAAATTCACAGCGACAACTACAATAGTATTACATGCCTTATTCTCTTAAATTTAGTGTCAATTTGAAGACAAATCAAACTTCTCCGGAACTCCTGGAGCAGGCTGAAACAGTTTTCAATGAAAAGTTAAGGATGAAGTGTAGGTGCAGTTGACGCGCTGTGCCTCCGGCTATAGCTATCAACCATATATCATCAAAAATATGTCTCGACATTCGACCCTAACAATTCTCGGCCGCTCACTGCTCCCTTGGTCACTAATGTAGTCAATAGTACAAGATGAAAATAAGCCCAGTCACTTACGTCAAAATCCTCATTTCCACTAATGCAGCTAACAATATACCCGAATCCTGGGAAGCAACAAAAGAAAAAAAATCATATCTAAATTAATTGCAGATGGGATTTGCTGGGATGAGTTTGGGATCTGGGAAGGAAAAAGAGGGGGTAGACTGGGAAAGAAGAAGTGACCGTGCTAAAAATGAAAGAACATTTATTATAGAAAAGGTGATGGGAAACTTAGGAAAATTTCAATGAATAAAATGTGCAAAGCAAAGATGGTGTATGCGGGACAATTATAACATTACCGACCGAATACGGTGAGGCAAAAATATAGAGATCTCTGCCACTGAAGGAAACTGTAGAGCTCCGTGCATCCATACGATAGAGAAGCTTCTTACTAAATTCAACAATTCTCTTAATCGTGGAAACGAGAAGGAGATGCTGCCTTTGTTCCTCATCGATTGACCCATTTTCCATTGCTATAAAAAGACAATAAATTCTCCTCTGAGTCTTGAGTTAGAAATGCTTTGGAAAAGCCTCATCATCTACCAAACTTTGACCCAATAAAATCATAATGAAGTTCGTTACCAGATATAAGGAATATAGTGTAATTAAAGAGCATGATCTTTAACCTTAAAGTACTCATACTTTGAAAATTTATCGTGTTTTAGGAAGTTCCATTCCCAACTCATTCTCTAAAATTGTCGATATTCTCTAATGGGTTATTCGAATTTTCTTTATATGTATAATCAGTACTCTGATTTTACAATGAACTAGTGAGGCCAAAGCGCGCCGCTCGGGAAAAAAATATACAATTATCAGGCTTTTGTAAATACATGCCGCTTGGTTATGTGTTTTTATCAGCATAATTGAGCACAATCTCAAATCTCAATTGAAAATCAAATAGGAAACAAATCAAACCAGAGGCTAAGCGTAATGTGTATGCCTATATTATATCAGAATATCCACTTTCGCGAGCTACTGACATTCAAAGTTTTAGAATTTGCACTGAAGCGACAATTTTGACTTATTGTAACTTTGTTAGTAATAGTGCGATTTCCACCAAATTTGGTAAGATTAGCCTTTATTGATTGTTGATTCTAGGATGGGGGGTTCTGCAGTCAAATATTAAAAATTATAGTAATATACTTTTATTAACTTTATCTGAACAGATATCGGTATGAAAGGTATTTCGTAGCTAGGCAGCATAAAGTGGCAGCTTCCTGATTTTTTTCCAGATTTTTTGTTTGGGTAGGTTCTGGGAATGAGCCCGTGAAATAAATGACCAATTTTCAACCTCCGTCCTCTTCCTTTGTGAATTACATGTTAAAACTAAGATCAGTTTTGAAAGGTCTTAATCGAAACCTATAATTTGATAACCCACATCACTATATGTATGGGAACTCTCTCCCCTTAAATTCCATGCAGAACGATGTAACTCATTATATGCTTGTGCGTTCACAGTTCCCACCTTCCAACCAAATTTGTTGTCAATAGGTATAACAGTTTCCGAGAAAAAGACATGTGACAGGCAGATGTCAGCATCTTAATTGCAGTAAAATCGTGATAACTTTGAACTGCTAAAGCTTTGAAACTAATAGCTAGATTCCCATGAAACTCGCAGTATTCTGCGCCATACTGTCCTCTATGCTGGTGCAAGATCTGGTAAACCTACGATGAACTTAAGGTCGGTTTTCCGATTATTAAGTTTATTTGAGCAGACATCGAAATGGGACATGATTTTTTTCAGATTTTTGAGTTGGGTAGTTTTGGGAAAAGTCCTTCCTTACTTTCAAGGTGCACATTTTAACTCCTTATTTGCGCACTCTATAATTCGCGTCAAAACTATTACCAGTTTCGGAAAGTACTAATCCGGACCTTCCATTTAATATCCCACATGACTATATCTACCTAAATTTATATCGCTCACTGCATGCGTGGGATTTCATAATTCGCAACTGTTCAGCAAATTTCGTTGGGATCTGTTTAGCTGTTTTGGAGAAAATTGCGTGTGGCAAACAGACAGACAGATAGTGAATCGATTTGAATAAGATTTTGTTTAACTCAAGGCCTTAAAAAAAGGTTAATTTGAACAAGAGTTTTGCCCTTTACTCCACAAAAGAGTATACAGAACACATTCAAATGATGTAAAACCACGGACGCTTACATGGGTGACACTTGACCCGTGTCCCACCATTGGGATATATCTTAGTCATTATGGTTGCTTGTACTAAATTTTGGCCACTACGTTTTAGCGACATATTTATTACACGCTCATGATAGCTTTTTATAGCCAATATTCCACTTTAATATACTACGGTTATCGTCAAACATCAAGTAGAGGCTTCACATTTCTTGTGAAATTGTACCCAGACAGCTGTGAGGTTGCCAGCGTTATCCTAGGCAACTACAACCACTATCGAGATGCCGTTTGCTGTTAAAGGATTAGTAATTGTGTTGATGACTACTTTTCAAGGTTTCTATATATTGATTCTGATTTCAGTTTGTACTTATGTTTTCGTAAAGCGAAACTGATATGGCACAGCTGTTCCTTCTTCTTCTTCGACCTTTGTGGCGTTGAGGAGCGGGTTGACTCGTCTTCATTCTCTAGTCTTTATCAGCGTGAACCACATGTCCGTATCATCAAACACGCCTTTTGTGCAATTTTCCCACGATCATATCGATCGCGGATGTCTTCATCATGTCCTGTTACGCCGCTGGTCCAACGCAACATCTTCGTCTCCATTACCGCGAGGCACCGTTCATTGCCATGGATAGTCAGTGAACACTCTGGACCATAAAGGGCGCACAACACTGCAGTCAATTTTGGGGGGTTCGTTGATACGACGATTACAAAGAACGGCATCATCCCCGAGGATTGCATAGGCCGCTTTGCGGATCGTGTTTTCAGCTTGATTCTACGATTCATCGATATTCATAAAGGGTGGCAATCGCGTGAGTTCACTTCGCCAAAATCGCCACCATTTAATTTGCGGCGGCGGGCAGTACGTTTCTCACGTTGTTTTCTCTGTGCCTTGACTCAAAAGACAGCGATGTTGAGAAATAGCCATTTAACAAATCATGTAACAACAAGTATATGGCAACGAATATTCACAAAATCGACTATACGCTCGCTAATCTGATTGGGTACTTCAAATACTCCTTAGTTTTGGGGCCAGACAAGTACGCGTTCAAAACGGATTGGTGTTGGGTGGCCTTGGGCAGGAAACGACGATAGAAGTTTAGCATGCCCAAGAACCTCCGCAAATCCTTTACAGTTTTCAGACGCGGGGAGCTTGTAATCACTTGCACCTTGTCTAAGTCGGGCTGTATTCCTTCAGGGGAAATGGAGTGGCCGAGGAATCTCACCTGTAATTGAAGGAACTTACATTTCTCAACGTTTAGGACTAACCCGGCCTCAAGCAGACGTTGAAAAATGCATTCGAGATGGGCTAAGTGCTCAGACTTTGAGGAAGAAGCGACCAAAACATCATCCAAATATACGAAACAGAAGTCGAGGTTTCGCAGGACCGATTGGATGAACCTTTGAAAGGTTTGCGCCGCATTGCACAATCCGAAAGTCATCCGGGTGTACTCGAAGAGTTCAAAGGGTGTGCATATTGCCGTCTTTGAAATATGTTCTAGAGCTACAGGGATTTGATGATAAGCCTTGGTTAAGTCCAAGGTCGAAAAGATGCGGCAATTCGCAAGGTGATGCGCAAAGACATGGATGAGTGGAATTGGATATCAGTCAGGAACAGTCTGTCCATTTAGCCTTCTGTAATCCCCACATGGACGCCATTCGCCGTTTGGCTTAGGGACCATATGCAGTGGGGAAGACCAACAGCTGTTTGAGGGCCTGCAAATACCCTGTTGAACGAGTTGTTCAAATTCTTTCCGCGCAATAGCCAGTTTCTGGGATGGTAGAGGACGCACCTTCGAGAAGATCGGGGAACCAGTAGTGTTAATGTGGTGCTGCACATTGTGCTTCACTGGTTTGGAGAGACTACACTCGGTAGTAATCTGGCTGAACTTTTGGAGAAGTGCCCGAACACGAGAGTCGGTTCTAAAAGAACGGAAAGATTATTGCCTGGGTGAGATACCATTTGTCCCGACGAATTAAGGTTGGTCGTGGAATCTATAAGAGACTTGTTTTGCAAGTCTACCAGGAATCCATAGTGACACAAAAGTCTGCGCCTAGTATAGGGAAGCTGACATCCGCCAGGATGAAACGCCACGAAAATGTCCTACGCAAGCCAAGACTCACGTCCACTTGCCTATACCCGTAGGTGTTGATACGGGAGGAATTTTCCGCTGCTAGTTTCAGGGATTGTGGAAAGAGTTTATGGTGTTGGGGTACGGGAACAACCGAAACTTCCGCACCAGTATCCACGAGGTAGTTGCGCCTGCTGAGAGGATTGTAAATTATTAGGCGACGTGGCGCTGCGTTCTGGGTGGGCGTCGCCAGGACCCCTCGCGGACCTAGTTTTTTGCGGCAGCCGTGAATTTACAAAGGATTGTACATTTAGTGGCGTTATCGCCGAATCTGCGGCGGTACCAGCAAATTCGGTCCGTGGACTGTCCTGACGACCTGCTACCTGATCGCCCTTTTCGAGTGGCAGACCGCGAGTGTGCTCGTGATCAAGTGTTAACTTATTTAAATTACTAATTATGCTTTTTGGACGCTAAATACTTTTATCTTTTTTTTAAGTCACAACAATAACGTCTCTCGATATTCCAAGCTTCTTTTTTTTTTAAAACAAAACAATATTATACAATTTACGACATCAGGCCGATATCAAGAAAACAGGCATACTATTTTTTGTATTAGTTTTCTTTGACATATCTGCCGTCCCTCCATGGCACTCTGCTCTTCACTCCTGTGGCGAAGTCTAAACTAAGTGGAGAGCGCCGGTGACGTCATCTGTCTGCTGGTATTCGCAACATTCGAAATAAATTTCACCATATTGAGTGCGTGACCTACCAAAATGAATATAACCATTTAATAACGCGTTCGTATTCTATGTCGTAACTTTTGGTACCACACCACCGAGTTTCTTGTAGAGTGTAAATATCAATGCGGCTCTTCCCAAGGGCTCTTACGGGCTCCTCCATCTTTACGGATATCAATATTTAGCGTGTAGATACACGTTTGCTTAATTCGAACTAATTTACTCACGTCCTGATACCGTCCATGCCTCAAGGACATTTACTCATTCCTCGACAGAACTAGTGGTCGTCCATTGAACACGTTTTCTCTCCTGATTTCAGCATTATGTTTTTGCTATACTGAGGATAACATAAATTACATTGCCTCAGACCCCAGGAGGAGGTCCTTCATCGCGGCTTGGAAACAGCATGCTATGTAAATCGAATTACGAAGTTTTTGTTAACTGAAATAGGCTAGCTAGCTATTTGTCATCGATTGTTATTTTCGACCCTGAATTTAAAGAATTTACAACGATTTCAAAATTGTGGTCACCTATTGGATGTGCCTTTTTTTAGTACTGACATTCCCGCCATGCACTTCGTGTTGCTTATTCAATTTGCACCCCGAGGTCTCGCACCGTCTACTTGACTTTAATAAAAATTCTTTGCACATCTCGTGTTGTTCGTCCCATTATGACGATATCAGCAACGTAGACCATCAGCTAAGTAGATTTGAAGGTGATATAACCTCTGCATCTCTCGTGAAACCCTTTTCATTCTTTTGTTGAGTGTGCCCTAACTCTGCCCTTCCCTAGTTTTAATGTTTTTTTCTTACCTTTCGCTGCATTTCCTTTTTGGTAGAGTAGAACAGATCTGTTAGATATAACTTGAAACTTCTTGTTTAAGAATGAAGAAATCACTGGAAACTTTATTACTCTAGGTTGGTCAATACATTAGTTAAGAAGCACCGTAATCAAATTCTATTACCACCAGAGTCAATCAATTAATAACGATAATTAAATATTGCCCTGCGATACCAAGCGCTTTCAAGTGCCGCTACATTATCGACGTCCCAGTTTTAAGCGTCAACGTCATATAACAATAGCCCCTAATTAAGGACTCAATTTCCGAGTACCAGGCTTCTAGCTTGAAAATAAAAGTGAAGGAAATCATCAAAGCAAATTGCCTACAGGCAGTTTTTAATAAACGTCGATAATAATATCGCCAATTATCAAAATCCTGAAAAGGCATTCAACACCATCACCTCAGGCTACGATGCCAGTAAGAAATGAATTAAATTAAGCCGAATGCTAATTTCAGTAAGATAAAATTGAGAATTTATTATTTCTTCAATCCCAAAGATGCTGCCCTCTCAGATTTCATTCAAATTCTAATGAATTCATCTGAGCTTGAAAGCCGGGAAACTCTAGAATTACCGTCAGAGTCCATGCAAAACGACCACAAAAGCTACGACTCTACCATGGGAATTAACTAAGCAATAAAATAAACGTTTCAACGAAAAGATCTGATAACAAAAAAAGTTAACCATTTTATGAGCATTTCAAACAAGAAAAGCAACAGATGAACGGATATAATGGTTTTTGTCTTAAAACAGCATCACCCGATATGGTAATCGATTGAGCAACGAATTAAATCGCCAGTCCCACAACCTGGACAACTGAGAAATGGATCTTTAGTCAAAATACACCTGAAGCAGTCTGAAACTTGGCCAACATTCACCAAACCTAAACAACTAACAATGCGAATACTCGTAAACAGGAAAGATGATAAAAAGGCGATATGGGAATTTAAATTGGTCCCCGAAGCTAATAAATAATTTTATCGGGAGCTTTCCCACCGTTTATTCATGACATAATTCAGAGACAGAAGCTAATGAATGCGTTGTTCTTTCTGGATAGGTTTCGAAGAACGAGTCGATTTTGGAATATAAATTGGTAACGTCTCATTTGTCTTTTCAAAATGAAGTTTTGAGGAAGTGTCGGTTCAATAACTCCGAATTATACGCATTAAATTGTCCCGATTAGGCTCAAAGTTCTTGGAAGGGATGGAGTAAGTGGCATGTGGACTATGCATTTTCTTTTAGATTAGATAATGTTAAATGAATAAAACCGAATTAAACGTTACTGAGGGTGCCGTTCGGTAGAACACCCATGTCTAATATTGCGGGGCCAGAGGAAAGGAATGTGATTTCTATAAATTTTATCTGCATAATTTTGGATGAGCAAAGTCTTTATCTTCAGACAATGAGCAAATAAAACTGAATTGCTGAATTGCTTGCAGTATCTAAGATTTAACAAATAAAATGACGTTTTCAAGTAAAAGATTCGCTTTTCTTGTAGTATCAAATTTCTTTCCTTTTTTTGAATCTTGAATAAACGCTTTTTGTGGATCCTAATTATAGCGGTAGCAGACATCAAGTAGCCGCAAAAATTTATACGTTCTTAACTTTCCATAGCATGGCCTGTTTTAATGTTAGTGCAACGATGAGTTCTGTATATTACATGGGTAAGTTTTATTACTTGTACTGTTTGCAGATAGCTTTACTTTTAAATAAAGTAAATTGATGGGCGTGACGTTTGTCATATAACTGCCGCCACTTGCTTTTTATCGACCTACTGAATACTTTAATGTTAGTCAGAGAACTCATTATCACAGTTTTTCCTAGCCTTTCATGAGAATCGCAACTGACATTGCACAGATTGTACTACCAGCCTGACTGAACTACGGAGCTTAGAGGTTTGTTTATGTAGTAAAGTTCTAATTATACACATTTGCCGTGTTAAATTATTAAAATAATAACAATTTGAGTGACTTCCTGGTCCACGATTCTCCGTGTTAAGAGCAGCTATTATCTCTCTGACATGCCCTTATATAGAATCGCCAGCTAAGATAGAAGGAGTCCTGTTTTGATCTATTTTACACGTAATTCTTTTCCGTTTTTAGGAAAAGAATTACGTGTTAAATAAGTCAAAACAGGACCCTGGACATATGTAAATATAAACTTCTTTTGTTTTTATAACCGAAATCCTGTCACAACTAGAGTGATAGAGGTTCGGTTCCCGCTACCACATCTGGGGACGTACAGTGAACACGTTGGACCAAAGTTTTTCAGTGAGTTCTTATTACACGAAGAGCGAGAAAGTTTTTTTTATATAAAATTGGATGCACAGGACAAATACAAATCAGATAATATAAAGGCTATTGTGAGATCCAATATATGGTAATGCCAAAAGTCACGAGAGAAATTCTTAAGGTAATGATTTAAGAATCTAATACAAACGCTTAGCCCACACCTTCAGCGTCTTTATCAGCAAGCGAAAGCAACCTGACAAATGGCATCATAAGTGCAGCTGATTGACCGGCGTCCGAAGAAACATTGAAATTAAATTCCATCCAAATCTTGTAATGCACGGAGATATGGATGCAAGACCAAAAATCCCCAACTTGACATTGAGATATCCAATGATGGTTGAGTATATAAATTGCGGGATGATGTCAATATAAACCCAAGGAATTAGTTCTCACGGAGGATATTCATTCTGAAGCCATGATCTCGTCCGAAATGAGGATATCCGATTGTGGGAAAATTTCAAAAGATGCGTTATGATCACGTAATTCTTGCTAATGAGAATTAATTTGGCAAGATTGGTCTGAACATCGAAGTCGATGGGAAAAGACCAAAAGGCCGGTCGAAACAACGGTGGCTTGCCATGCAGGATGGTGATTTGAAAGCCCCGTGATTGCATTCAGATCAAGCCCTTAACAAAACAAAATGGTGGAACCGATCAAGATGAGCAAACCCCGCTTCTGAATAGGACAAAGGCTGAACTGAAATGATTACTCATATTAACTATAAGAAACATCAAGACTATTAAAAGCCTCAGTTAAGAAAGGTTAGAAAGCTTGAAGTTAAAAACGAAATACCAAGTTGAGGTCGGGACACCGTAATGTAACAAGCTAATACAAGTTACTATATAGGCCAGTGCTACGAAACGGGAGCAGAGAACAGGCGGCTTCAACAAAACCAGAACGCTTGTTACAATAAGCAGATAAGTAACTCGAAATTTCGCACACAAATGATGGACGTCCTAGGGAGGAAGGGGGAAGGCATCAATATCAAAAGAAATAAAAGGGCCCGTCGAAAATCTCCTTTATCATGAACTTATCACATAGCTTTCAACTATGTACACTGGTTTCATTTTCATTAGCAGCTACTGATTCAATGCAATATCTTCGCATCCATTACCACATTCATTGTTTCTGGTAGCCGATCAGCACTGAAAATCGTAGAAAGCAACTTGGTAAATTACATGCATACACTGACACTGACTGAACATTGAGATATTAGTTTTTGAGATGTTTGTTAATGCGTCCATCCCGAAAGACGCCCATTGTAGAACGCCACTTTATCCGAATTACGTTAGCCCGCGGCCAATTCCATAGCGCAGTTTACTATTGGTCAAGAGAACCGGTGAATGTATTTTCGTATAAAGTATTGGATTCCCGGAATGGTACGCCGTCGGATTAGCAACTAAACATCCCTCCACTTTCCTCCTTCCACAAGAAAAGAACGTGTAATTGGCGTCGTCCACAACTGCATTGCAAAATAAACAATCAGAACTCGTGCCTTTCCAATCTTTTGCACATACGACTGAAAACTTCCATGCCCACTTAGTCAGTCAGTAAGTTTCCAATGAGCCACATAGTCCATGTGTCTCTATCCCATTTTGCGAAGATGTCACTCATCTAGTGTACGTTGCCATTCATCACTACAAGTCTTGTTCTCGCCACCATTTTGAGAATTCGTTACCCTTTAGAGTCTGGGTTAGGCATGCCCCATTCAAGTGCCCTGACATTGAAGACAATCCCGACCAGAATCCGCCCCTCTGTGTCCAAGATAACTTCCAGAGCTTCAAGCCTGCGTCGAAAGTCCACTGAAAAACGTTACCCCTAAACATCGAATCCAGACAAAGCCGTCCTCGCCTTGGAAGAGAACCCAGCGGTACCTCATTTATCGGGGCACCATGAAGCTGGGTCCTTCCATTGGTACGATTCACTGATGAGTACTAGATCAGCTTTGGTCATCGTAGCGAACTACACAAGCAACCCGTGAGTGTGTGCACTCCTGTGCATCTGTAGGATGCGGATCACATTGACCGCCTCTTACCTCTTTATAGTCCTGCTCTGAAGACTGAGCGCAGATCCTAGCCCGCAGTGTGCGCAACGCTCTCATCAGACATGCCATGGTCCCTGAATAAAACGCAACCCTCCTTTTTGTTGCAGGCCTGCCTGACCGTATCTGCCGCATATAGCTCTCCTGTCAGGTCCCCGGCAGGTTGCAAATTTGTGCCGATAATCCAAACATCGGTAGCTTTTGGTTGGGCCGGCCGGATTCATATACAGATACATATTACCCACCCAACTTCCACCACGGCGAGTTTTTGACCTCGGGAGTTCGCAGAGGTGATACCAATCCGGACGTTCATGCTTGATGGCCTCTTCTATCTTATTATTTTGTATGAGACAGTCAAGGTCTCGAATTTCCAAACTGTTGTCCATGAGCCTAATGCGATTAGGAATTCATCACCCTTCGTCTTCCGAATGGAAGACACTTCCGCTCCGCTATCTTCGGGCTGGATCCTATAACGGGGTCCGTCGGCTTAATAAACAGAGGTGGTTATCTGGTTCTCCTTCGTCCCTCCACGTATCCACCTTGATTTGAGGTAGAGGTTTTTTCTGCTGGCGCGGCACATTGTGTCTCTTGTCTTTCTTCGCCTTCTTCGGTGGAGTCCTGGAGAATATCTGAACGAAGTATCATTATTCAGATGCCCCTTCCTCCCTTTGTTCCGATACGATACTTGAATTGCTCAGTTGAGAGCAAATTCCTGCCAGTAACAGATAAAGGTATATTTAATTTGCGATGGACCAGAGCACCATCACGTTATTTCAACGGCAGATTAATTCGTAACTGTGTATTTTCCCATTTGTAAAATTTACAAATATTAGAGAACCGTTTAATAAAGTATACACAAGTCTAAGGCCGTATGCCCCTAGGTCGACACTATGCATCCCACGGTCATTATAAGAAAGCCTTTAGTGATTTTCATCATTCGATCATCAAATCAATTGTCTTCTTTAATGCCAAAAAAATGTAACAAACTCTATGTCGCAGCTCGGAAAGGTCCTTGCAAAAATTTTTCGTCCCACCACAGAGGGAACCAATATTTAGCGTGCAAACACTGACTTTTGTGATTCTGATTAGTTTGTTTACATCCCGATGGCAGGCATTCGTCAAAAATCCTACCTTATTTCTCAACAGGACCATTACCCGCTTTACCACAGCGACTGAGGTGCGTAGCCTAGTATTTTTTTCGAGTCTTGTTAATTAGTATGATCTGTTTTTTAATGATATCCAATGCATTTTCTATTCACCCTGCTACGGAGCCTATCACCAGGGGAGATCAGGAAGGATTTAGGATAGTGGAGGAACTTATATGTATTTTATTTATCTCTTCCCCTGATCTCAGCATTTCGCTTTTATTTCACTGAACATACTGGGAATGTGTAAGTGGAGATGTGGAGCTTAAAACACTTATTCTGTATCTGCGCTTCAGATCAGGATGTAATGTAAATAGCATGGCGAAGTAATAAAAAGATATGTGAAAAAAAGTCTAAGCAAATAGAATTTATATATTTATTAACTATTGTAACACTTTCACGACTAGAGATGTGTCTAATACATACAATAAAATAATGAAGAATTGAAATCTACCCAAGCCCCGGGCAGGATAAGCACCGACGAATTAAAATCCAATCTGGTTTTATCTAGTGATAAACTTTCTGGGCTCTCTACTAAATATAAGGAGATATGTATGAGTTCTTAATAAAGCCAACAGCAAATGCAAATGGATATAAATTAAATGATCGAATTTATGTAAGTGGCTTAAACTTACGTCGGTACCTAAAATCAACAAGCAAACAAAAATATTATACAATGACATTCAAATGTCTTTTGGCCATGATAAATGTGAAATATTAACATAATAAGAGGCAAGGTCACAATCAAAGACACATGAAATGGAACTTCACCCAAGATCCAAAAAATGCAAGCTGACGGGTTCAAACATTTCTAAATACACCAAAATAATCAAATTGTTAAATCAACATGGAAAATGAAGTCACTAACGAATTTCAAAAACATTTGCATTCGATACTGAATTAGGACCTAGTGAAAGAAACCAAATAAAAGTAATTAATTCTTATGCTAGACCACGGCGGAGTGTGGGCCTTATAACGGATTTTAATTTCTAAGGAGTACTCATCCTGCGTAGAGGATTCTTGTCGACCCTTTCGAAACCTTTCATTCTTCCATTCATTGGGTTAACAACTTTGCAGGAACTGCACGGAAAAATTTCGCAATAAACAAAGCTCCCAGCCCCTTACATTTGGCGATCCAGTTGCACGTTTCCGTACTTTACTGGACGCTCGGAGCCGGATCATAGAGAGGCTGCATATTG
This sequence comes from Hermetia illucens, assembly GCF_905115235.1. Taxonomy (NCBI): domain Eukaryota; kingdom Metazoa; phylum Arthropoda; class Insecta; order Diptera; family Stratiomyidae; genus Hermetia; species Hermetia illucens. Next base: position 85,802,093 of record NC_051852.1, on the reverse strand, counting down.
AATTTGCAGGGTCGACTCTATGTTTTCTTGTGGCCATCAGATGGTATCCCCTCTCAAGGCTAATTTCGGTTCCTGTTTTGTTACGCACATTCAGAAAACAAAACAACGATCGCGGTGTGGTTGATCTGGTTGGATATCGAATATGTACCCGAACAATGCGCTGTAAAAATTGGAGAAATCGACAAACGTACTTTTATTGAACAATACCGCAAACTTCTTTGGCACATAAATATACATACACGCGTCGATCTCCAATAATTGCATATGATATATAAATAACTAAAAAAGCTAAAAAAGGCAAGCTAAAATGTCCCCATGGACCCCGCCATTCATATAAATTCACTTTACATGATGATGCCGTCATACACATCTTAGCCTGCAATAAATTTACATGAAATGCAAAATTTCGCCCTTTTATAACTTTGTAAATAGTAGTAAGATTGCTTAAAACTTTTCAAAGTTATGTTCTATATTATTGCCTATATAGATTTCATAAAATGTGGTTATATACCATTATTAGTTTTATTTGCGTAGATATCGGAACGCGATGTATTTTAAGGTGTAAAACAAAACCTTATTAAAATCGGTTCGATGTCTGTCACATACATTTTTCTCAGAAACGGCTGAGAAGGTGGCAATTGCGAACGTCCACACGTGTAGTAAGTTACATTTTACAAACCAACCTCTAAAAAGCATTTAAAAAACGGAAATACTGCTTTGCAATATCTGTGGATACAGCCCAAGCTTTTAATATACTGTGGTATTAGAGTCCTATATTTAAAATAGGCAACTTTTCACCCATGCCTGCCCACATCCTCCTCTCTTAAAGAACTACGCTCAAAACCGTGAAATAAAAGAACTTCAGATCAAAGTGTTCTCGATTCAGTATTTTCCCTTCTATATATAGCTGGTATACCAACTACCGACATCTTGACTGCATGGATTTGTTTATTTTTCATTTGCGTAATTTATTTCATGAAGAAAGGAGTAGCTCTGTTCAATCATTTACAGACTTTAGGCTCGAAAGTCTATGTGGAAATTCCTATGGAGCGATGTCGAAATTTCGATGAAAAGGCATTTTTGCCAGACATAATGTATCGCGTTTTTTTTCTAGATATTTGATCTTCAACAAACAAAAACGGCGATTTTCACTTGAGCTAAGCACGAGAAAAGCCCTTGCATAATTCAGTATGAGTGGCTGCAAAATGGTCTTCACACCGATGAGAATTTGGAAGTTATCCAACGTATCGACTGCCGATAGCTCAACATATCTTGAAGTGGTGACTAGACCGGATTTTCAATTCGCTTGAGGGATCACTTTTAGGGGGAACTGCAAAAACTCAGGAAATCAACCAAGTGACTTCTAAACCGAGGAAAGATGACTATTCTAATCCAAAGAACTTCAGACAGATCAGCTTGACTTCATTCTTGCTGAAAGGTTTGGAGAGACTGGTGGAGCGTCACATTCGTTGAAACGCACTTAGGTCACATCCACTTAGTGAAAACCAACATGCTTACCAGCGTGGAAAGTCCTGTGAGTCTGCTCTTCATTCTTTGGTCACAAAGATAGAGGATGCAACTTTGAATGGTGAATACGCCATGGAGGTGTTCGTGGACATTGAAGGGGCTTTTGACTGTGCGCCTTTTCAAAAACTTTGTAATGCCGCCAGAGAGCATGGTGTTGATGATGCTTTAATTAAATGGATCCTTGCTACGCTAACACAGAGATTACTGTGCATTGAGGTGGGTGTCGATCGCTATCTGACTGCAGAAGCAACGAAGGGTTGCCCCCAAGGAGGTGTGTTTTCGCCGCTTCTGTGAAGTATGCGAACTGCAAAATTTGCCAATACACGCTCAAGCTTACGCTGATGACATGCCTGTGCTTGTTGTTGACCGGGATCTTGGAACGGTGTCTAGGTGTAAGTGCCGTTGATTTGATAGACAGCTGGTGCATCAGACACGATCTTTCAGTTAATTCAAATAAAAGCACAATAGTATTATTCACAAAAAGGAGAAAACTGGATGGGCGTTGCCTCCCTGAGATGAAGGGTACTACCCTTCAACTCTCCGAAGAAGTGAAATATCTTGGAGTCACTCTAGACAAAAAACTTCTTTGGATCAAACATGTAAATCTAAAGATGAAACGAGCTCTCACAGCTTATGGGCTGTGCAGACGAACCTTTGCCTCGACATGGAGACTCAGGCCCCATGTGGTAATGTGGATATAGGTTGCCATCATTAGGCCGATGTTCGCATATGTATCCGTAGTGTGGTGGGTTAAGGTGAGACAAAACACACTGTAAAGAACTGTGTGTCTGGGTATCACTGTTGCCATGAGCACGACATCCGGCGCAGCTGTGAATGCACTACTCAATTTGCAGCCCCTGGATATATTTTTTAGAGCAGCTCATAGACTAATTCGATTAGATCTATGGGGAAACAACGGATTTGGAGGGCACAGAACATTGGAAGAGTTACTGGGAGCACTGAATCCAGTTCCTACAATGCCTTCCGATTCTCGTGCCTCCATACATCTGTTTGGTAGAAGATATGAAGTTACCTTGAAACGTAGAGATATACGGAAGTCTTCTACACCGACGGCTCAAAAACAGAAGAGTGTTCTGGAGCCGGAGGCTACCTCTCGAATAAAAACGAAAAGTGGGCTTTTCCTTTGGGACAATGTGCAATTGTTTTTCAAGCCGAAGTTTATGCCATCCTAAGGACGGCAAAGTGGGTGATTGACGAGCGATTGAAAGGCAGGAGCATCGCAATCTGCAGTGATAGCCATGCTGCATTGAGGACGTTGAGTAGTCCTTTGATCACCTCGAAAATCGTTCAGCAATGCAGAAACCGTTTGAACTCTATCTTTAGATTTAATACGATGGAACTACTCTGGTTACCTGATCACTGTGGCGTAGAGGGAAATGAAATCTCGGATGCTTTAGCGAAAGAGGGGCCAATCTGTCCCATGCCGGGACCGGAGCCAGCAATTTGAGTATCAGTAGCATTGGCTAAGTCTGTTTTCAAAAACTGGGAAGAAGCTTCCTATAATGACAGGTGGCAGAACCTAAATGCTGCTCGACACACCCAGCTTTTCCTGTCAGAACCGAACATGCGTACCGCAAAGTTTATTCTGTCGAAAAGCAGGAGGACTTGCAGGTGTATTGTGGGCATTCTGACAGACCATAATTTACTAGCTGGGCATATGTTCAGAATAGGAATTACCCAAGATGATACATGTCCCTCCTGTAATGAAGAAGCGGACTCGACGGAGCATTCCCTATGTGAATGCCCCGCCTATCAGGCATCAGATCTTTGGCGGCGATCTTCTCCAGTTGCGACGGATAGCATCACATCCACTAACGGAAATCCTGCGATACGTTCACGAATCTGGAATATTCCGTTAGACGCGAGTGGCGAGTACAATGGGCCAACACGGCCTGAGTGCTCAGAAGCTGTAGCTGCTCCCCCACCATACACACACACACACCTGTCAGTCGCTACCTAGAGGGGCCAACAAAAGCACATATCGCGTGCATGAAGCGAATCCTGAAATACATTAAGGGCAAAATTGAGTAGCAAGTGGATTTTCGTTAGCGCGAATTACCATCGAAGACTATTCTCTCGAAATTTTTCCACGATCGGTACAATCCCATATTGATCGCGGACATCTTCATTCCGGATATGATCAAGGTGTGCTACGCCACTAGACCAATATAACATCTTCAATTCCATATCTATCATGTTTAATCTCCATTACCGCGTGACGCCTGCGGTGACCTCGATAAAAATTTGTAATAAAAGCTCGCAAATACAATTCCGACTTTTCTCAATAAAACAAATGTGATTACGAGTTGTCGAGGAATGAGAAGTGAAACTGTTCTGAGAAGAGTCTCAGTTTTTTACCTTCCACAATTTTTTTTACCTTCCAGTTTTTTCACTTTCACAATTTTTTGGTTTGCCATTTTTAAAACTACATTTGCCTTGAAACGGATTTGGTGTCGACTTTCGATCAGTTTTGGTGATTATAATAGAATAGAAGTGCACAATCCCGCGAAAAGGGAAATCCTATAAATCAACCATTTATGGCCAGAAAAACCCTTCTGCTCCCCAATCTTCTCTAAGGTATTTTTTTACCAGATCATCAGATCCTCAAAGTGTGTTAGGGCACTTCATTCAAGATCGTAACGGTGCACTACAGTACACTGTAGGAAGCAATGGGGTCAGCATTGCACCTGCTCGGGATTGTTACCCTGACTTTACTCAGGTACTCATTCACAGCTGAGTCGACTGGTATTCAACATTAAATCACAATACAAATTCCACTGCCTCCAGTGAAATTTGAACCGCCACCAACCGTACGTCAGCCTTGCGCTCTTACCACTCAGCTACCTGGACACGCACACATTAGATAGTAAGCTGTTGTGTTTTCTCAACCTTTGATCTCGTCAGGACTCCGCACCAAATCCCTGTGGCTACCGAAAATATTCCAAAGAGTGCAATTTTGCACACCTTTTAGACTCTTCTAGTTGACATGGATAACGTTTCGTCTGTGCAATGTGGCGCAAACCTTCCAGAGATTTGTTCATTCTGCACCACAAAACTTAGACTTCTGTTTCGCCTACTTGTTCATATTCTGGTCGCTTCTTCCGAATTTGAGCAACAGGTAATTTCTAAGCCAACAGCAGATGAAACTGCTAGGCTATATCATCACCCCTGGCGACATAGAACTCAGACAAGGTGCAAGCGATTGCAAGCTCTCAGCCGCCAAAGACCTTGAAGAATTCATGGGTATGGTAAACTTCTGCCGTCATTTCCTGCCTAAAGTCGTTCACCACCAGGCCTTACTTAAAGCCTTCCTGTCTGGTCCTAAGACCAAAAAATCAAGCTAATTTATGCGGTCTCCAGGATTCTTCCAAGCGTTGGACACCACAAATCAATAGCTGGTAGCCCTACACTTTAGGCATGCCCCCAGGATAGTAAACCAAAGCTGGCAACCATTGGGTTTTTCCTCAAAACAGTTGAATCTCGCTCACCGAATTTACGTCGCGTATCTAACCATCAAGTACTTCGATTTTTTTCTTGAAGGCATCATCGTGTTCACGGTCCATAAGCCTCTAACTTTTGCCTTAAGTCAAAAGTCCGCCAAAGTGGCCCCTCCCAAATTTCGGACAGTCAATATTTGTTTGGTAGACAGTTTAATCGTCGACACTTTGCCTCGGATCTACGAAAGCAAAATCCCGGCCGCTTTCCATATGGAAGTGTTTCGCTCGGTGCATCGTATACCTAGGCATTCGGACAACGAACTGGCTAGGTTCCAGCAAATGACTTTGCTCGTCCATAAACAACGACACTCTTGGGCCAGAGAGTGTATTGCATGCAAAAAGTGTAAGGTCACTAGGCACATTTGGAAGCAAATAGGTGTGTCTCCTAAATCAAAAAAGCGCTTCTACACCATACACCTCGACATTGTAGGCCCTTTCTGAGACTCGCGCGACTGCAAGTATGGTCTAAGGCAATACCCCTGAAGGACATTACAGCACAGTCGTGTGTTGAGGCCCTCTGTGGAACACTAATCACCACAGACTAGGGAATGCAATTCGAATCTACTCTCTTCTCAGATTCGATTCAAGATAATGAATGAAATATATAAAATGTAAAAATAGTTATTTTTACCATTTTTTTTCTATGGAAAAGTGACTTTGCGTAATGAAGCTTAGGCTTTTAAGGCTTTGTAGAAAACAAGCTGATGACGTCCAAATAAAGTTAATAGCAGTATATTATTTTATTTTGGAAATTTACTTCAAAAGTTCATTGGAGAACCGTAAATTTTGCATTAATATGATTCTTCAAAGTTTGATGGATACTCTGCTATAATTAAGAAAGCTTTAAAGGTCCCACAGAAGCTTATAAACATATCCATATTAATGGACACTTCTCTTTAAGGGAGTCATCGGAGCAAAGTAATTTTTTGATATTCGGAGTCGTTCGGAAATTATAGTGTTAAACATGTGATAAGTCATATGCCAGATTTATGCCGATCGCCATAATAAAGCGCGTATTTATCGGTCCGAATGACGTTCGAATGACTTCGCTAAACGGACAAGAATTGAAACTAGGGTTATACATGTGTTTTTTGAAGAAACCTAAGGTTTATGGACTAGGTATAGCAGATTAATGGCCAGTCAAGGTTTTATGGCTAAAAATCGCATTATACGCAAATCGCAATGCGTTTTTCTCGAAAATGCATGTTCAAAATCGGCTGCCACCATAGCCCAAAATCTATCCAACCAAATTCTTTGAAATTTTCAGAACTTATTCAGAACATATTTCTACGGTCCGCAAATTAGTATAAGTGTGATTCATTCAGTAGTTTTTTTTATTCATTGAAAAAACACCAAAATTCAAAAAACAGCTTAACACGGCACCAAAAATGTATCTTTTTATATTTTTTAATAATCCTAGTTTGCGAACTGTAGTTAAGTCTGTACGTTAAAAGTCCGTTTACTTTTTTTTTCTTTAAACTGATCGTAGCGCCCCCTAGCGTGGCAGTAGAAAAACACTTTTTTTTTGGGGATGGGTGTATAAATTGCTCTGTATTTCAACAACGAACTGTGCGATCCGGCTGAAAAAATTACCATGCACGCTCCAGATCTTCACAAAAAATTTCTAAAAAGAGCCAAAAAAATGGCCTTCACGCGGGATGACCCCCTTGAATGAAAATCTACTTTTCTATTATATAAAAAACTCGCAAAAAAAAATATAAAAAACTGTTTAAAACATCTAATTCCCATTGTGGAGATTCATAAATTTTCCCTACTCGTAATTTCATTTTGCTTAATCCTCTTTAGTATGTAGGAATGTTTAATTAAATTTGTGCATATTACATAATTATATGCCTTGGCTTTTTTTTCAAATCGAGGTAGATGGAATATCCTGAAATGCAACGCCTTAAGCCAATTTCATGACGAGGGATTTGTGGTTAATTATATTTTGCAACCACAAGCCATTATTCTTCATCCTGCAATAAAGATTACGTTCAATGTATAAACGCACGTACGTACATACATGTATATTTCAATATGCAGTCTGGAAGACCATTGTTTTGCAGTTTCGCACAAAACAGAGTTCACCAAAAAAAGCAAGTTATGCCGACCAAACTATTTCCAAGTATATTGGGCAGACTATCGCTTTTCGGAATGACTTAAATTAAGGACGGGTGAGTATTGGCCATAAAACCGGTTAATCCGGACATTCTACCCAGAAAACTGTTTACGGAGTGAATGAATTGAATAAGGATTTGCTGCAAGTGAATGAAAATGTATGTATGGGAATATGCATATACATATGTACATATGTTTGTACGGGCGCCGTTTTTACTAGAAGCGGGTCCGAAAAAGTATAGAATAATAGAATTTTACATGAAACTATTGTTCAATACTTTCTGAAGCTGAATATCTGGATATCTGTAAATACATGTGTTAATTTTTAAGTTACATTATTTTCGAGATAGAAAAGTGTGAAAGGAAAGGCAGAGGCACTTTCTTTCCTTTGTTCGGGCATTTGAGAACTATGCGTCACCAATCCTGCAAGACTTCTTGCAAAATACTCAAAATCCGAAACTTGTTTTGGCTTGTTCATTATTTGGTATATTCCCAAAACTCGTCCCTTGTCAAGCATTACGTATGCTCATTTCGTAGAATTCGAAGCACCATCGCCGTAAACAATTTCTGATTCGTAACGTTTTAAACAATATCACTCACAGTCGATGTCTCATGTCGCAGCGTCTACGCTGACTGAATGGACAATTACCTCCAAACCAATATACAAAGCACATAACAGCTCTATTACCAATTTAGAAAATCATAGGCAGCATATAATTTATTTAATTAGATATCACATGGAAATTTTCAGATTCGAAGACAACACCAGCCCAGGCAGTACCTTCAGCGGCAGCAACCCAGTAGCTTTCCTTTATTTTTCTGTATACTGAGGTTCTGCCACTTTTCACCTACTGCCTAGACTACAGTCTGCTACTTGGATCATCAATAACATTCTTATCGTGGTTGCGCTGTGCCTGGCTGCCTGCCTGCCTACCTTTGTACGTTGCTCGCAGATCTCTTTTCCTTGTATCGGACAACAAACGGCGAACAACCTGCGCCAGGTAAAACACTTATGTACCACAAGAAGTGGAAGACGCAAGGTGAAAAGATACAAGAACTGAAACTTTTCAACTACTCGTAGAAGTGGTTTCTTGCGAACCTTCCGTACAACATTCGAAGACTCATTAGGCATTCACATGGCATCGAATTTATTCCACTCGGTGAATGCAAATAACGAGCAGGTGAATGAGCGACGAGCGCACATTTTATGTTAATTTTGAATAAGGGCGTAGATAGAACCATGAGAACGATGCGCTGGTAAAATACAACTCTGTAACGTTGAATTGTCTTTATGACATAATTAGATACAAAAGTGATTAATCCGGATCGGGTACTGTTATTCGATATAACACTGTTCTCACCCTCTTCATTAATTATTAGCCGACAAGCAGCACAAATGAGCGTACAGAAAGTAGCTACTCAATTCACTATAGTTTCCTAAGTAGGCGATACTGCTATCGATTTTATGTTTGTGATAATTTCCATTTCCATCTTAAACAAGTGAGAAACCGGAAGCTAGAATCTTTAAGCTTTGCAGTTTTCATATGAGAAGAACATTGGGTTCACAAATGTTATATTTGTAATTATCTGAACATCTGATTCTGTAAAATTTTTCAAGACCCATTTACTAGATGTGATCGTCCTTGAGAGTTTTGGACAGTACACTCACATTAAGATATGCCTTCTCGAGAAAGCAGAGAGAGTTGAATGTTATTTGACTTGTAGAAGAGTTGTTGAGTTTTCTTCAAGAAAACAACTTATAAGCATTTGCCAACAGTTTACTCCTCCCTTCAACTACAATACATGGTTGCTGTTTACCACTTGGTGAGGTATAGCGCGTCAACCTCCCCTATGCGCGCGCCATGGCTCGCGGTTTGCTCTGCGCAGGACTTTCTGAAGTTGCCGTACTTCTCCTCCACTGTTCTGCGCCAATGATCTTGAGGCGACCACTCGTCGGCCATCTTGGGAGAGTGGGCTCCACTGAATGGTGAAACCAGCAATAGAATTGGAGCAAAGGAGTTCTTTTGGATATTTTTGTCCGCAGCATAGCACAGGTCTTAACATATAGTTTTGTATACTCGGCTCTTTGCTTTCCTGCGTATGCAGCTGTCTTTTAAAATCGATAAGACCGAGTAGAAGGTTCTATTTGCGAACTGGATTCGTCGCTTTATTTCATCAATTTCATTTCCATTTTTCGTCAGAAGTATATAAAGTACGAGTTTATAAAATTGTCTACATTTTCTAGGTTGTACTTAATCGTTATATTTTGCCTATTGGGTGCCATTTTTTTGGTTTGCGACAACGGAATAACGATTTGCACATTTTCTCATGAAATGTGCGCTCCCTATACAGAGATGAAGCTGCTGAGCAGCTAGCCGATACCCTGTCCCAATATAGGGCTGATGTAACAGCGTTACAAGAGATGCGTGGCACAGGGACCGGTTTGCTGGAGAAGAGTCGCTACACCATATATTATAGCGGCCATGCAGTAAACCAAGTGCTTGGAGTGGGTTTCTTAATCAGCCAAAAAATGAAACTTCCTGTTATCGGCTTTGAAAACATAAGCGAAAGGCTATGCACTCTGCGCTCACGAGGCAAATTTAGAAATATAAGCCTCATTAACGTTCACGCCCCTACAGAGGAGACTCCAGACAGTTGAGCGGACCTGGAAACCTGTCCCAGATATAATATCAAAATCATACTTGGGGATTTTAACAGCCGCAATTCATCGGCTTAAAATCATAAGTCGCCAAGAGCCAATGGAATTACAGCCGAATAGGTTAAATATGGAGGCGACCAATTACATCAAGTGGTTCATTAACTTGTACTCAAGGTGTGGGACAGCGAATCAATGTCTGACGACTGGCAAAGAGGCATTATCTGTCTCATACATAAAAAGGGAGATATCACACAATGCAGCAAATATAGAGGTATCACGTTGCTGGGTACCACCTATAAGATATTCTCCGCTATCTTGCTAGGCCCAGAACATCACTGGCCCCTACCAACAAGACTTCACTCCAGGCAAATCAGCAACAGATCAGATTTTCTCTGTGCGGCAAGCGATGGAAAAACTGTTGGAATATGGACATCAGTTGCACCATCTCTTCATCGATTTTAAAGCCGCCTATGATAGCATAGCCAGGGTAAAACTGGACATGGCCATGAGAGAATTCGGTATCCCGACGAAATTGATAAGATTGACTAGGCTGACCCTGACGAATGTACGAGCCCAGATAAAAGCAGCAGGATCACTCTCAAGACCATTCGATATCAACAACGGTCTACGACAAGGGGATGCCCTATCATGCGTAACCTGGCCCTCGAGAAAGTGATCGGTGATGCTGAGGTAAATGCAAGAGGTACGATCCTCTTTAAGCCCACCCAACTAGTGGCCTATGCTGACGATATCGATATCATGGGAATAACCACCCGAGACGTACAAACTGCCTTCATCCAGATCGAGCAGGCGGCAATTGGCACGAGATCTTGAGCTGCACATCAATGAAGGCAAAACAAAGTATATAGTGGCAACGTCAGCACCAAAAACCAACGAACCAACAATATCAAACTGCACTGGTCAAACGGGAAGAATAAGGATAGGAGACTACAACTTTGAGACCGTTGATAATTTCTCTTGTCTAGGGTCGAAAATCTCAATCGATGACAGCTACGATGATGAAATATGCGCACGGTTGTTGGCAGCCAACAGAGCCTTTTTCAGCTTACAAAAACTGTTCCGCTCTAAACGTCTCACCATGGGGCCCTTACTGTACAAGACAATGATATTGTCAGTCCTCATGTATTCCTCGGAAACTTGGGTTCTTAGCAAGAAAAATTGCGAACTCTTGGCCGCGTTCGAGAGAAGAACCCTCCGAGGAATTTTTGGCCTCCTACATGAGGATGGGCGATTCTATAGCCTACATAACGACGAACTCTACGAACGATACAATGACCATCAAGTTGTGGATAAAATCCGGCTCAATAGGTTACGGTGGGCGGGTCACTTAATCCGTATGGATGAAGATGATCTAGCCCGGAAAGTCTATAAGGGTAATATCTATGGTAGAAAAAGAAGACTAGCCAGACCCTGCCTAAGATGGAGCGATGGCGTAGGTCAGGACGCCAGACAGCTTTGAGGTATATCGGATTCGTGTACCTCGGCGCAAAACCGTGATGTCTGGAGTTCCTTATTAAGGCAGGCCTAGGCCGGATACCGATTGATGATCTTCATTTGCTCTTTTATCCAGGTTTACAAAAATCTTCTTCGCTGATGTGAAGGATCAAGCCATGATGTTTATGTCCTCCGACGATGCGACTATTTAGCAATATTTATAGAGTAGCGTACCTTTAGTGTCCACAGGTAACTTTCGTATAAGCTGCTCCAATGCTAAACTAAATAGTCGAGGTGCCAGCCCATCTCCTTGTTCAAAATCAAAGTTAGTGTCATACATCTGTCAGACTTTAGCCTGCGTTGTTGTGTGAAACATTGTCGTTCTGGTAAGGCTTGCCAGTTTTGGTAGAATTCCCAAGCCAAGTCACTTTCCATGTGCTACTTCCATGTAGAACACAATAAGAACATTAGAACAGAACAGTCTCAACTTGATTTTGGTGTTAAAATAACTGCACTTAAAGATTTAGGAAAAGGTAGCGGAAAACGGCTGGCTTTGTGTCGGGCAACATCTAATTCGGTGCATCATCGACAGAAGCGTCCTTTATATATAAATTAATCGACGGCTTCAATGCTCTGCCCATTAATACAGATTGGGAGAGTGTGATGAACCACCAGACCTTGGTTTTGTTGGTGTTTATCTTCTGCCCAACTCTAAAGCATACAGAAAGCAAAATTGGAAAGCCAGAAGCTAGACGCGCCAACAGCGCGTTACTTTTCAAAGCACTTTTACACAACTAACTCGTTCTGAAAAAATACTGTATCGATAGTAGTTTACTTGCGAAAGTATATAAGCCATTGTCTGGCTTTACAGTGAGAACTCAGTATTATTTAGCAAATATGCAAAAGTTCACTTAAACCAGATGCAAAAGGTTTTGTGTATTTAACATATGAGAATATTTCTTCACACGACGATTCCATTTATATACAGCTAATAGGCCATAATGCACCGATATGAATTTAATATGTCAGACTATTCGTTATCATATAATACTGATATGCTACAGGGTACAGTAACTTCCTTCGACCTAATACAATCGACTCTAAGTTTATTAAAGTGCAACCCCATTGCTTCTGCTGTTCCAGTATTATGCCTGCCATATATTGCCCTTCACGTTTTTGCGAAATTTTGTTATACCATGATAAACTCAAAGGAACCGTGAAACTTGACGAAATAGTGACGGAAGTTGGCCTAAAAATAAACGAAGAAGAAATCATGACAAACCAGAAGAAAGATAAAAATTACAGCCTTGAACAAGTTAAGTCCACTTATGGACAACTTACACAAAAAGCAGCAACAGAATAGACGAAATCAACACGCGGATCTGACTTGCCAACAAACCGTTTTATCTTATATAATAAATTCTAATAAATAAAAACGAACACGGGAAAACGAAGTTAACAGTGTTCAAAACTCTGATTCGTGCTATACCGTGTTTCGACAGCGAGACGCGGACGATGAACCAGTCCAGATCAATACTTTCAACATATATACGCCATCCGCGCCGGTTTTTGTGACTTTCCTTGGAGCTGGTACTCCCCATCCATTGTCCTGTACCTCATAGCTACACGGCAATACACTCGTCGGCCATGCTGTAATAATGGGTTCCATTGCATAGAAAATTTGTAATGGAGTTGTAGCCATTTCTCAATATATGTCCTATCGACTGTTACTTCCGCCTTCCGAACAACGCCCCTATGAGTGCCCACCTCGAAGGCCGAGGAAGTTCTTCGTTTGATTTTGAGACGACGCAACCATTAGTTGCATTTCCAGGGAATAGAAAACTTAAGACTGATTTAACGATCGAGTTCGATGCTACGGTCGACTGAAATATCGTCATCGAAATTATCATATTGTTCTACTCCTTGATGTTCTACCCATTAATGTAAGTGTCAAGAGTGTAATGACCCGTCCAACTGAGAACCTTGGCAAGAGAGCCATTTGGCCAAGATCCATGATTCAATTAACGAGCAAATAGATATCATCAGCGTAGCTAAGGAGTTTAATGAAAGATGCAAACTGCACACAATCTAGTCAAGGTAGCATGGAGAAACTCGCCAATAACGGTAATAGAAAGTACCAGTGAGAGAATGCAAGCCTGGCGAACTCCACTTTAGATTTGAAATTCCTCAGAGATCTTCCCTCGACGTAGAACATGGTATTGTGTGCCATCATATATCGCTCTGACAAGAAATGCCCCTCCTGCGTAAAGTGTTCCAGGTAAACTCCCTGTTGACGCTTTCGAAAACCTTCCCAAAGTCAACGGAAAACAGATGAACCGGAAAATTGAACTCCGTCCACTATTCCACAACGATCCCTAGGGTATTCAACGCAAGCCAGCCTGTTTCCCGGCAATTTAGCTTTCAAGTCATATTCAAGGCACTTTTCAGAATTTTAGCGATTATCCCCTTATACTACTTCCTGAGAAGATCGGTTTTTGTGATTTTTAGCTAATTTTGACTTTTACTGATTTTGGAGGAGGAGTCTGTATCTTTGCAGTGTTGGGGCCACCCATTTTATCCACGAAAAGTGAATTTATACGACTGCGCACCGAGAGCACTGGGAAAGTGCTATTGTAAAGCTGAAAACTGAAGAAGAGATTGCTTTTTGGCTGCTCATTATCATGGAATTATATATGCTGAATAAAAAAAATAGTACTAGCGACGGAGATGGTGTTGAATTTTAATTTCTAAAAACTTTTTGCTAGAAATACCACTAACACGCATCGATTATGAGTGAGGAGCTTACCGTTAACATCGTTGATCGGACTAACGAAGGACTTACGCCTACCTGCTGGTTCTTCCCTGTTTCCCTGGCCGGAGCAATAATACATTTCCCTTTGTCACATCGCACGCTATCCTGCTTTTGTCGCGGCACATTCAATTCTTTGGGTTCATCGATCCCTTCCACGGTTTATCTGTCAGTCCAAACTTACTACGTCTCTTCAGGATGTGGCCAACATCTTACTTTGCGCTAGAGAAAGAAAAGCTTCTGACGGTGGTATACTGTTCGTATACCACGGTTGTCGGTTGTCGGTTGTCGTCCTGTCAAAAAGGTAATTATCTTATTGCCGGTCAACAGTTACATCACGAACGGAGCTCAGGGGTCGAAGTTCTTCGTTCCTACATATAGATTAGATGCAATAGACAAACTAACGCCAGAAATCATCAAATGATGGTTTCGCACAGGGTCGACTTTAATACCTTAACAAAATATGCCGCCAATGATGGGAACTGCAGAGAACCAAAGACCGTCATTGCGGTCTTCAAGACCATTTATCAACCTCCAGAATGCCTCTCCTAGGCCACTTTGAGTTGCTCTTAGAAAGTCTCCTTCTCCTTTGTATCAGAATCCTCCATTGGTTGCAACAGTTTTCTAATGCGATTTTTCTCTGGAGCGAAATCTCGCAATCTGATGCACTCGGTTCCCAGAACATGAGGATGCACCTTCCTTTTGCAATACATATTAATCCAACGCCAGCTTCACTCCTACCTCCAGCAATTTTAATCTTACCTTGCTCAACCACTCTAGGGTCTCTCAATTCAGAAATTTTTGAATTGCGACGAATTTTCCTTTCGAATCTTTCACATTACATTCAATGCTTTGTTTCTCTACATCACAACTTTTATTCAAATCAAGCAAAACATTGGATCTCCTTTTGTTCAACATGTTTAGCTACAAATTATGACCCTTCTAAACAAATATTTTCTGAATATCCGGCAAAGTTTGCGTTCACTTTACCTGTCTGAAGTTCAAAGCCATGCAAGAAGAAAGAACACATAAAAATTAACCTGTTCTTTCGGAGCCGTTTCATTTTTATTGTAAGGTGGAATGCTATCTATCTGTTGGACTGTCCAGTGCCCATCTCCTGATGGCTTATAATGACTCGACTTTTTGGTATTTTTGGCACATAATATCGCCTCCACCTTCTCCAGCCTAGCCAAACTCTAAGAGCTCTGGAAATGACGTCGCAAAATTAAGTTCGTCTGAGAGTCGTTGCCCATATCTATGTTTAGTACATATACATATCTATGAATCATTCTGCATGAGCATAGACATGCGAACTTTTAAATTTAATTGATAGCATCACATCAAGTTTGCACACAAACTCATCATTTTAGATTTATGATCCGCAAGAGTGAACTTCAGTAATGACAATGAATTTTATGATGCGCTAAGGAAAATCAGCAAATAAAACTTGATTTGTTTGTTAAGCTTCAGATACGACTGAGTGGCGTTGATTCTTGTTATTTTTAGCTTTATTAAACTACTGATTCACTGCAAATTTATGCAAATCATGATCCACCAAAATCTATCTACCTATTATATGAATATGATATAGATAAGTATTGAGAGAAATGGTACTAGGTGTCTCCACAATGCTTCTTAGAAAAAGGGATTTTCTAAAAAAACCTATTTATAAATCTTCTCTGTGTCGCGAGAGGTTCGCTAGTTTACGCATCCAGTTATTCGCTCTCGTCATTAGTTGATTCTTCTTATTAGTTGCATGGATTTTCTGGGGCCTGGTATTTGCCATCACACATTCTTCAAGACACATTTGAGAACCCTTCTCTCCACCATTCATTGCACGTACCTGATCCGTCTTAATTTGTGTGTTTCAGCTTAGCACCACATCCTCCATTGAGAGAAAGTACCAGGTAGTACCACCATACAATAGCACGTAATGCATATTCTCTTTGTCCAGTAACTGGGCCTGAATCTACAGGCTCAAATGCAATTATTTTGCTTGTTGACTTTTTAGAAAAACTAAGATCCTGTTCAGTGATCTAATCAGCAAACCTATGTAAATTTATTATTATTAGTGATATAAGGCTTAACAACAATGCATTTAATAGCTTGTGGACTGGCATAATTTTTGGAGAACATTATAAAGCCGGTAAATCCGAGTCCTCTGCAACACTTTGTCTGCTGCCATGCATTTTCAGCACAAGCTCACGTTGTTTTGATCGAATTTTCTACTAAATCGGTCGACTCAAATTTGCGCACTTAATTCACAATTGCAGTTTGAGATGGATGAATCGTTATATCCAAAGCTGCCGTAAATTTCACGGACCGACTGTTTTTAAAATACATTTGAATTATTTTAATACGATTTCGGAATGAGCCTGAATTCATTATACCAAATGGTAAACCTGCTGTGCGCATTTGAAAAATTGAATAACAACCTTTTTTAATTCACTTGAGAAACAAAGCCTTTGTTGATAGATCCTATAGCTTTTTATACCGAGTTTGTCATCGTATCTCGAATGAACTTGTATGTAAATCTTTTACTGATCCGGTGAAAAACGTTACTGTCAAGCTACTTATCTACGATGATGAACAACTTCAAACGTGGTAGAACCATTTCTCATAGGTGTAATGTGGAAACGATACAAACAAAAATGAAATCATTTTCACCGTTAAATCGCCCAAGGGGAGTAAAGACGGCCGACTTAACCCACAGCCTTTTTCAAAATTGCTTCATCCACGGACGAAATAACATGTCGAAATACTGCTCGTTAAATGGCAGGTTGGTGAACTCTCTAGATCTCTCTGTGTATACCCGTTAACACTTTTCATTAACTTCGGGAAAATATATGACAGTAACAACAAAGAGTGTTTCGATATATGAAAGCGCAAAGTGTCACGGGCGTTTGCACTTGCGTTTGTCTAAAAAAATATGCCAGACTCTTTTGCGAATCGCGTTAGTGTATGCGATGCTTCCGGGCGGAGCTGGAATACACCTGTGCGCTGTGAATTTTACTTTATCGTTACATATTAGGCACATATAGTCTTGCCAAACTGGAGAGTTGTAGCCAGTCCGCATTACCTCAATACTATATTGTATATTTTTGCTTACGACAAGACAAACTTTGTTTGTTTTGTTCTGATAAGAAAAGTTTGGTATTTCTTGCGGCATTTGAGCTTTGCCATTTATCCTCATGGAAAGTTTTTAATAGGAGCATTTGTGGACACTTGAATTGATGATTCCCCAGCCTACGAGAAATTAAACCATCTTCTGCTGAAAAATCATAAATTTTATTTGCCTCTACGCCACAGTGGCCAGCTGCCGAGAATATTTCCACCGGATTATATACATCGCCACCGTTATTAGTTAGTTCTAGTGTGTTTCATCTCCCTTTGCTAATTCCCTAGAAGTTTGCACTCCTCGTGCAATGTCCCATGTGTTTTTGGGCTGGCCTACTCCTTGGCTGTCCAAGCATAGTGAATTACATGGCCTTTGGTCCCAATCCAGAGTACTTCTTTGACACAATGCGGACCGGTGGAACATGAGAGTAACGGGAAATGAACCCCCTTCCCGGGTGTTGCCTATAATAGCCCAACAAGAAGATTATCGCACAAGTCTCAACTTGATGTGGATTTTGAGATAGTTGCATTTCCAGATTTTAGCCGAAACGGCGAAAGTGGATCGAGCACTGTTAATGCATCGAACAACAATCGGTGCTACCATCGGAAAAATCTACATTTCCAGATATGCATACAAACTGATCTATGCCTGTGATGCTCTGCCTAATAATGCAGATGGAAAGAATGCCATGGCCATTTAGGCAGAGAAGCTTAATTTTTTTGGTATTTCATTTCAGTTCAAATTCGCTCGTCTCCTTTCCAATTCCACAAGCCCCATGACGAAAGCGTAATCGAACTATTTAATTGTGCCTTCTACCGTCGTGGTTTCAAAAAAATTATTCTCTTTTTACGGATATTTTAAAACTAGATGATATTGAGAATACGCCTAGAAAGGATTTCGTGAAAAGCACGTTCATTCATGGATATTTCGTAGAGGTGAAACTGAACATCTACATCCTTCTCGAGCGCTCATCACGTGGTGTTAGGCTGAAGCCCAAAGGACCCCCCAAAATTCCCATCGATCCCAGATTGCTGAAACAATAATATAAGAATCTGTCTTAAGATAGTTTTTTTGGAAAGATTGTGATGACAAAATTGGGTTTGTGGCCGAAGACGATTAAAAGGGAACAACTATCCTAAAAGCCGAAAATTGACTGTGAAGGTCCGCCCTCAAATCTTGAATCTCCATCGAAGCACTCGGTCGACACGTGCTTGCACACCTCTGTGTTAGCCACATTCGGGAATGTGAAGGGATCCTCTGAGGACTTCGTTTCCTCAAACGTCATTGCACAAAATTCACGTGTCTCTTCCGGTGCGCACCGGATCCTGAAAAGTAAACCAAATACGGGGATTCGCGTGCACCTATCGAAATACCAGCACGCGAGCTAAACCTGGAAATAAAAATAAAACAATTCGGGGCTTTGCGAATACAAGTTTTGTGTTCATCTTATGTGAGAAAGTCTCTGCACGATCTTAGATTCGTACATAGCTAAGAATACAAAATAATCCTTCATATTATGCCAAACTTCAAGATACATATGTACATATCAAAGTTTTAAATACTATGTTCAACTTAAATAAACAAACATTGCCTAAAAGGGAAACTAAAATGTCTGCCTGGACCCCGCTATTTATAATATATAAGTTCACTTTACATGATGAGCTTCGTCATACACGCCTTAGAGTGCAATAAATTCACCCAAGAACGAAACCACTTTTTGGGGCACACATTTAATAAGATCAGTTGTAATTACTAATCGAGTTCTTTCATTTGATACTTCACATTACTATACTGTTTTTCAAGGACCAATATGATTGTACTAAGAATTCTTTTGTGAACAATTTACAAAAAAAGATATTGTTCTTATTGGAAAATTATTCTTTCGCATTGTTGCCAGGTCCATACTTAAAGTATGTCCTCGAGCCCGGAAATCTTATGTCCTTAGAAAACAACACTGTCTGTTTCATGTGAGTTATATTCACTTTAACAAAGTTCGATAATACACATTCACAGGACCCAACGATAATATATTGTGAACGTTGCTGCTTTTCCACCTACCAGCGATAAAATGCAATTTCTACTTATGCGATTTCCATCTTTTTCATATACAGCGATAAAAAGTTTGAAAGAAGAATGAAAGCAATATTGAGTGTAGCGTGTTGGAGGGATCCAGAATCAATTAATTTTAGTTAGGGACTGCGAGGATGTTATAACATTGAGCACCTCCAGACATCAAGATAGTGAGAAGACATTCCCTTTCGCATCGTTATCGGTATCCGATGTTGTGCAAAACCTCCTTGTTACTACACTCCACGTTTCCCCAAAAGACCAAAACCTTTCTCTCCCCTTTTTCACGCTTGATGGCTTCACCTTCTTCGACAGCGCATTCCTGTTTTCCGGCCCGGAATGGCAATCGCTGCCGCTGGAAGCGCCTATTTGCTTTTCGCCATAATTAGTAGCTTTGCAAGCAGTTTGCAAAAAAAAACACTACTTACTTTGGTCCTTAGGGAATTGTTCGCGGAAAATTTGAATCCGAGACGTGTCCGCGGATTACAAGCAAAAACGGACCACCAATTCCAAAACACCTTATAAAATTAATAATATAATACTTTATATTATCAAGCCGTTTCATTATTTTTTCCTCCTCGAAGCACTAAACTCAAACAAGGTGTTCAGCTCATCAGCTGTTCCTCTAATCAGCCGGTCCCGCTAATCTCGTGCGAAAATGCATTTTCATTCCCCTCAATCAAACCTGCACTCCGAAATATATGAATCGGTCAAGTTTTAATGCAAGGTCGATGTTCCCTTTTGATCGGTCATGCAATATTCGAACATTGTTATTATATACTAATTAGCAATTAGTATATAAATACATAAACGAGTTAAGAAATTGATAAATGATAAGTTTCCATAAATGAAAAAAAAATGATTAATTTTTAAAAATTTTAAATGGTTGATGTAAACAAATATCGGAGAGGAAAAAAAGAAATTGGGAAAGGTAAGGAGGGTCCAAATTACTACCCTCTTAGCACTAATGATTTTGAAGGAAGGATTTCTGTCCATTTGGAAAGTCATGGACGTGTTGGGGATTACTTTGTGAGACGAGAAACGCATCGACCGTTCCGAGCATACTGTCAGTATCGCTGCAAAAAGGGCCCAGATTCAATAGGGGACGGAAAATGACGCCAACCGAGAACATTTTCTTAATGGGAAAGAAGAACTCAACGGCCCTAACATTGCAGACTGAATCCTAAGTTTCTGCAATCGTACTTTATCTTTAAACGTCTTTTCCCGAAACTTGACTTTTTTAAACATTGTGCCATTACTCTTACCAGAAGTATTTACAAAATTCAATTATTTTTTGATTGTCAGTTGTTCGGTGAACATCTCGCTATCGCTTCTCAAGCCGGTTTTTGAAAGTTTTGATTTGTTCCACTTTTACAACTTCCAAAGGGTGAAAAAAGTGTAAATTACAACTTTTTTTTATAAAATGATGCATATTTTTGCCAGATTTCAAAACATCGAAAGTCCCGATCGAGAAAACATAGTCAACGGAACAATTATTAATAATATATATATAAATTTTTTTTAATTTTCAATAGATGAAAACACCGTTCCGGTGCCTCAAAGTTACCCATTACATTTCGACAAGGACTATGGCAAATACATAAGAATAACGATGGGTATTTTTCAAAATTACTTTTGAAATTAAATAAAAACAAGAATTAGGAGTTTATCTTCAATGTTTGCTTTGCACTTAGTTCCTAAAAATAGGCCTGAAATTTAGGTTTGATAGTGGAAAACCACCTTAAGGAAAGATGTCATGGTCTATTAAATGAAGGCAACTGAACGTCTCCGATAACGAGAAGGGAAGGTATAGTTGACAATATGTAAAATGCAACCCTTTGAACTTCAAATTTATCTGAGATTTCACCTCGATGCAGCAAGTGTTATTTTTTGGCAACATTCAGTCAACCAATTAAAAAGCTGGACAGTTACTTTAATACACTTTGAAGTGAAACATCTCAAAAGCCAGATGATATTTTTAAATGAGTTATGATAAAAAAACAATAACTTTTTATTGGTGTTTACTACCGTCATTACTATTTTATTAATTTCATATTAATATAAATAAAATAATAAAATATTATGGAAAGACAAAAACAGCGTATATCGCAGCCAAAAAAGCTTGGATACTTCAAGTTATCATTTCATATCTGCAACATGTAACGCGATTACTGCTCGAAAAGAGTGTGATGTGTAGCCTAAACGACAACGATTAATTCGTTGCAAGTATCGCGCATTAAAGGATAGAAAATTGACATTGACCTGCAACTCAAATGAGCTAATCATTAAATATCTAATAATAATAAAAGCATCCAGGAAGTAGCTCAACTAGCAAGGCACCCAAAGTATACTGTTCATTACGTAATAAAAACTTCGAAAGAACAAAACGACAGATTCTGCGGAACATAATGAACCACTTAAAGATAAATGTAGTGGCGTGTGAGGTGTAGTAACAGTTGATCCTGAAACCGTTCGAAATTTTTCTCACAGAGAAGGGTATAGGGCTTATACAATGGAATCTGGATAATTCATTTCCCTTATTTTACACTCCCGATAATTGGCAATCCCAATATTTCGTACCAAATCCTCAGTCCCTTCACGATATGAATTATCGGGATTCTACTGTACTCCAAAGAAGAAGCCATTACTTTCTCAGAGAAAAATAGAACAAGTCGTGAAACCGGAAGCTTGACGCTTCGGGTATAAAAGGTTTTGTGTTTCCCTATGTGAAGAGCATAACGTAGTTCTCCATTGGCTAATAGCATTGACCCGAGATATTTAAATCGCTCAGTTCTGGGCAGGTTACCGCCATTGCCAGAACTGAACGATTTAAATATTTCGAGGGGCAGGTTACTGCCATTGCCAGAACTCAGCGATTTAAATCTCCCGAGTCAATGCTATCAGCCAATGGAGAACTGCGTAATGAAATTGCTTCACGCATTAACGCAACCTGGGTGAGGTGGCATTCCACAATTGGTGTTCTTTGTGATCGACGCATCAGCGCACGTCCCAAATCTAAAATTTACTGCAATGTCACTCTCTATAGTTCTGAATGTTGGCCGACTATAAAAGACAATGAACGGAGTCTTGCGGTAATGGGGACGAAGATGTTGCATTGCACTGGTGGCATGACACGTTTTGATCACGTCTGAAATGAGAATATCCGCGATCGATATGGGTTTGCATAGATCGTGGAAAAACTGCGAGAGAGGCGTTTTCGATGGTGTGGTCACGTAATTCACGATAACGAGAATTCACTTACCAATATTGGTGTGAACATCGAAGTCAATGGTAAGCAACCAAAAAGCCGGCCGAAACAACGGTGGCTTGATACGCTGGATGGGGATTTAAAGGCCTCGCGATTACATCCTGACCAGGCACTTGATAAAATAAAATGACGAAACCATCACAGTCACCATTAAAAATATTAATTTACTCAATTATTGGGATAAATTTGTTCTCTTTGTATTAAATTTGAAATGTCAAAGTTGTTTGGCTGTGCAAAATACTCATTTTGTTACTTTATCACTATGTTTAAAACGAAACTAACAAAATAATAATAACGGTAGAAGATGCACATACCAATGAATTACTTTTTCTCAAATAGTTTATTACAAATCTGCCTTTCGAAATATTTGACAAGTATATTGCAGCATCTACCCCATACTTTTGTTTTACTGTATGTCGTTCTGATAGTCGCTATTAGTTTCTCCAAAATGTCTTTCCTCCAAATACACTCTGCAGTGACACTGTTGAAAGTTTTCTCGAAATCGATAAAAAGCAGGTAAAGTGGAGAGCTGAACTCGGCACATTGTTCTGAATCGCAGGGTATCCACCACGGAAACCAGTCTGCTGTTTATGGATCACACTTATGAAGAATTTTTTGATAATTTCCAAGTTTATTTTAGTTATCTTATCAAAAACTTCTACAATTGTCCTATTTCGGACGGGTGCTCTTTCTTAGAGTCTTGAAGATCATCCACATCTTCCACTTTTAGGGAAAAGCCTGTAATTCGCACGATTTCCGGATAGATGAGTGTGAAACTTCAGTGGAGGTGATGAGCTAATCCATCAGGCAGCTTTCTTCTGCTCACTTCCACTTGGAGGAACAGTACCCATCCAACTGTTATACCGTTAAGTATCATTCTGAAGTGCTTCTTCTCCCTCTTGCGTCACTAATCATCGCATCAGATTGATCAGGTATCGAAAGATTTGCGACCTTCTTCAATTTTTTTCATGATGCGGCAGTGGTGACATCGTTGCTATTTGCTGCAGCTTCTCCCCAACGCAATGATGAAATCCCCGAGATATTTCACGGCTTCCCCGCGATTAACAGGATCTTCAACCTCTATCGTTCGGTCGAAGCTGTGCAACTCTTGAAAAGCAAAAGGTGCAGTACACAACCGCTTGAGATCGACATTAGCGTTCGTATTTTATCCAATCGGGCCGGCTTGATTAGATTTACGTTGCTTGGACATAATTCCGTTAATGACATGGCGATGCAGAAAGCCGCAAAGCTCCCACCATTGTCGTTACAATACCCTAGATCGTGTTTCCCTAATACAGATTTCTAGATCAGGAAGGTACGTCCGGGGGATGTAGTCAGCATTAATCTGATACCACATCCTCGCTTACTCACGTCAGGTTTGCCAGGGTACAGCACCAAGGTCAATTAAGAGAGAGGTGAGGAATGCTCTCCCCATTCCCACCACCTAACCTCATGTAACCCCAGAATGTCCAATTTGACTCGCTTGAACTCTCACTAAGCTGCTGTTACACGACTATTCAGACTGTAGTGACCCATCCTCTTCCTTCCTGAAATGTCCTGAATCTTCATTATATTGATTTTTGAATTTTGGCTTTTTGAGTCTTTTTCATACGTTTTTAATTTATTATTACGATTATCTATAAATTATGTATTTCGATAATGGTAAAGTAATCTATATATACATATGTAAAAGTTTTTTTCATTAGTCTGCCTGGGATTGATTCACAAGTGCTTCTGAATTTGTTAATGTTCCACTTGCGACTAAGATGAAGAGATTTGAAAGCTTCTATTCCTATATATCTCAAATTATCGTGCTTAATCCTGTACATATATTGAGATCTATATATTCCCATGTATGTTCATCCATATACAGAAATATTCTCCCCTCCCTTAATATCATAAATCTCTTTATTTCCCTCGATTCAAAAAATTCCTTACTAAGTAGCAAATGAAGTGAATTTGCCCCGAAAATTCAAACTTTTTCATCTAATTTGCGACATTCCTTTGAACCCACATAAATGAAACAAATTTTCCTAATTCCCTTCATACACATGTACTACGAAAAATCAACTCTTGGTCCTTAATCCAGTCATTAAACTGAAATTTGTTTTTACACCAGTTAATTAAACTTTTAAACTCTTTCCGGGTTACGCAGTTTTTGTTCATATCGCTAGCAAGGATGAAACCATGTGTCAGGCTCAGTGAAAAACGTTGTCGCTCTCAATTACCTTCAGTCTCGCACATGGTCTGGTTTGTTCTTCTCCACCCTTAGGAGTCATTTAATCCACTTAAGATTTTTGGATCCGTAGGGGGAGGTGCGGAGAGACACGCGCTTCTTTTGAGGAAATGTTTAACCGCCCTTCCTCTCTTTAGACAATTTCATCTAATTCTCGATCGTAAAGAACTCAATAATCATATCTTGGACACCGCAAAAGACAGGAGTGTGCGTTGAATTCGCACAGTCTTTGTACAATAAGTCCTCATTGTTTTCTAGTTGTTGTTGTATAGGATTGGGAAAAAGGCGAAGGTTACTTACGTATCAGATATATTTTTGTGGCTAGCTACAGCTGAATTTCTGATATTTATGCAACATTTTTCCATAATGTTGCGATTAAAGAAAAGTATCCTCCGCAATAGCTATGTTACTATAAATCTTTCCTGTCACTGAGCTCGTTTATAATATAGCAGCACAGTATTGTAGTACAGTAAGTAAAGGAGAAAGACCTTAAAGCTAGGTATTTCGATGGTAGTGCATGGATAAAACAATAATTCTCCTTAGCCATAGTTGTTTTCCAAAATTCAGAACGAATATCCAAAGCTTCTCAAAAGCTGATGCTCTTTCCTTCGCTTACGTTTCAAACGTCTCAACCATCAGCAAAGAGGGCTACTCATGTTAATAAAGATAACCCGTAAATATTATTTAGTTTGTATGAAACAACATTAGCTGTAGAAATATGCTAAGGGTAATTTCAGATCCTTTAAGTATGAAAGTTTTGTGGTTCCCTTTACGTGCAAAATTTTGGGGTATGTGCATAACCAAACATATACTGAACAGTGTTTGGTTTATTCTCTCTTCCCATCTAGCTTAACACTCGTTATGTTACCTTAAAGTGAAGCAGTTGCTCGTTGTAAATATGTTCATCAGCAATATTAGGCTTAGCAGCAAGTTTCCCAGTTTTATTGCCTGAAATACTTGGCATGTTTTGCAGTTGAGAAGAAATTAATTTCTGAAATTGACTCAAGTGAAGTTTCTTGACCAATTTCCAAAGAAGAGAAATATAATTTTTATATATGTAGTTCTAATTTGTGGGCTAGAAACGTAGCCCACGCACCACAGACGGAATTTTCCATTTATTCCTTTGTATAGAGAATGTCATCAGAATCACATTATATCACAATAGAAAAGAGTCCAATCTTCTTTACATACTTGATTATCAGACAGACTGGGTGGGTAAGTGGGGGAGAAGCTACAGGTTCTGAGCACTCAGGCGGTGTTGGTCCATTGTACTCGCCACCCCCGTCTAACGGAATATTCCGGATTCGCTAACGTATCGCAGAATTTCCTTTAGTGGATGTGATGCTACCCATCGCAATTGGAGAACATCGGCACCAAAGATCTGATGCCTGATGAGCCCATAGGCGGGGCATTCACATAGGAAATGCTCCGTGGATTCAGCTTCCTCATTACAGGGGGGATACGTATCATCTTGAGTAATTTCTATTCTGAACATATGCCCAGCTAGTGAATTATGGCCTGTCAGAATGCCCACAATAGACCAGCAAGTCCTCCTGGTTTTCGACAAGATAAACTTTGCGGTACGCATGTTCGGTTCTGGCAGGAAAAGTTTGGTGTGTCGAGCAGCATTTAGGCTCTGTCACCTGTCATTGTGGGGAGCTTGTTGTGTTTGAAAACAGACTTAGCCAATACTACTGATACTCCAATTGCTGGTTCCGGTCCCGGCACAGGGGGAGATTGACCCCTCTTTCGCTAAAGCATCTGAGATTTCATTTCCTTCTACGCCACAGTGACCAGATACCCAGAATAATTCCACCGTATTGAATGTAGAGATAGAGTTCAAACGGTTTCTGCATTCCTGAACGATTCTCGAGGTGATCGAAGGACTACTCAAGGCAGTTTTCCGCCCTTAGGGTTCTCTCTACGTTTCAAGGTAACTTCATATCTTCTACCGAACAGATGTGTGGGGACACGAGAGTCGGAAGGCATTTTATGAACTGGGGCTAGTTTACAGTGGAAACCTTTTTGTCTCACCTTAATCTACCACACTACGGATGCATATATCAGATAGACTAATAAAGAATAAAAAATGAAAATCACTATGTCTCCTTATATAATTTTCGGAGATGGTTATATGCATTGACACGAAATTAGGTGATTAGTATCATTTTATGAACAGGGAAACCTATAAAAAGTGTACAATTTGTCCCAATACACCAAATCCGACGTCAAATCACGATACAAATCCCACTACCACCAGTGAAATTTGAACCGGGACCTTCCGTACAGCAGCCTTGACAAACAGACAAAAGTTTTGCAAAATCACCCCAATATTGAACGCAGCTATTTTGGTTTATTCCCGAATTACTTTTGTCGAACATTACTCAAAAAATAACCAGTACACAACAAAACGCTAATTTTGCTTTCGAAGTGTAGTTTTACACAGCCATTTACATCTATTTAAATGTTTTTCTACAATATTTTCATTGGCTTCTTACAATTTATAAATTAGCGATGGTCGCTCCACAACGAAATCAAAGGTTTTGTTTTACAAACCTCTGTCACTAGGAAACTTCTTGTATGCGGTTGCCCCAAGATGAAGCTCCTCTTTCTCTATACCAAAGGTGTCCATTCATGCATAACTTCAATCAGCATCTCGCAGCTTGAACGATTTTTAAAACCGGTTCCCTGGAGATGCACAAGCGTGTTGTGAAAACCTACTGCTAAAAGCCTTACCATAGTGCAAAAACACAGTGTGGTAGAAGGGAGAGGAGTATTTGAACTTAAAAAGCGAACATTCTTGGAATCCTCGTTACTATTAATTAATAAATAGCGTGCGCACATTAGAAAAACTAACTAAAAACGTCTGTGAACTCTAGCCATGCCATGAATAAAGAATCTTGTGACTTCAAAATTTGCAAGTGTACCAGGTTGTTCAATAAGTTTTGCGGTTCGATAAGAAAAACACAATTTTATGGTTTGAAATACACTTTATTATTCAGTATAGTATCCATGAACATCAATATATTTGTTCCTACGAGATTCCAATTTATGAATTCCATTCCTGAAGTGAAAATCTGGAGGGGCTGAAAAATATGCTTCCACAGCTGTTATGACCTCATTATTTGATGAAAAACGCTTTCCACGCATGCATTTTTCAAGTCTGGAAAGAGTTGGAACCCACTAGGGACCAAATCTGGTGAATACGGGGGACGCTCCAACTATTCAAACTTGAATTCATGGATTTTAACCATTGTCAAAATGCTCTTGTCACACGGTACCTTGTCCTGATGAAATTTTTTTTCTTCTGCGAACCCAGTCTCTTTTCACGATTTCTTTCCTTCGGCTGGTCTAAAAGGTTACAATGATATTTAGAATTTATTATTTTACCAGTTTGCAAATAATCCACAAACAAAATTCCTTTCACATCCCAAAAAACTGATGCTAACACCTTGTTGGCTGATTTCTGGACACGAACTCATTTCGGAGCCGAAAAACTAGGTTCAATCCACTCTTTAGTCTCTTGTTTTGATTCAAGATCATGGTGATAGACCCAAGTCTCATCTATAGTGATGAATCGACCATCAAAATCCCCTTTTGAAAACGCTCTAAATGTTGCTGAGAAAGTCGCATTCGAATGTGTTTTTATTCCATTGTTAGCGAATGCTGCATCCATTGTGCGCATAACTTTCTGAAACCCAATACTTCAGCCAAAATATTGCTTACACTGCCCAATGAGCCCAATACGATATCCTCGATTTTTTCTCCGATTGGACGTCCTTGACGTAGACCGTTTTAATTTCAGCAGCCCAACTTTCTACTGTACTAATCAAAGGCGCCCTTATACGCTTTCAACAACCGTTCATAAATTTCCTTTGCTTTCTTCCAAAAATAAAAATTCAATCACTGCACGATACTTGATTTTTCCATTGTAAAAAAAAATACCGAGGCCAGTGGATATTTAATGGCTTGTAAACAAGAAATGAATCAACAGATTCGAATGAAACTTCACATAGGTTCATATAAAGAGTGTACCAACGTAATAAAAAAAAATAGGCTAATAGCAACGCCCTTTCTTATCGAACCGCGAAACTTATTGAACAACCTAGTATATAGCCCTTTATTACAAACTGTACATATATATTTTAAGTGAGACTCTGTTCATACTATCCAGGTAACGTGTTCAGGACTGAACGTATTAGACACAAAAGAAATCTTCCTTAAATTTACAATGAGGCTTGTGCTAATGTTAAAGGGAAAGTATCGTCTACGACATCTGTGGCTGAGGGCAAACCAAAGCGGCAGCAGTCTTCTGACGATCCCAAATCTTCGGCTCAAAGAGGGCTCAGTCAAGTCTTAATTTACAGACATGGCTATCGAAGCCGATGAATGGGTCTTGTATGACGACACCAATCCATCCGGTTATGATACAGAACAGTACTAGCAGCTTAGGAGGAAACTCCTCTTGGTTGTAAGAACTATGTCCTCGCAAGATATTATACCACGCTTTGAGTCGGTAGATAGTAAACACAAAATGGTCCGAAAAAACTTTTCCGATGAAAAGACGAACGAGTGGCTTAGACAGTGTCACTCCTGCTTCAACAATATGTGGGAGGGTGCGTGACTGAACCTGAAAAGGGTTTGCAAACTACCATGGTTTGAAAAGTGGTTTCTCTGGCTTCCAGAAAAGGAGCGTGGAAGTACTGAGGTCCTGTGACAACTTGGAGTCCAGAAAAACCTCAATATCTCCAACTGGGTACTGTTAGACGGCAAATCAGGGAGAAGAGCCTTTCATCACTATCGATGATCCTGAACCGAACATTAAGGAGGCTCGGGAACAAACCGGCTGCCGAATCTGCTACGGGCTTGGGACCGTCACATTATAAGTGTCGGCTCTTAAAACCATAGAAGGAGAAGTGCAGCCCACGGCATCCTCATCTGAATGGTAGATAGGATGCCATATATCTCAGATAAATTTGCAGCATTGTGACTGCACTTATCAGACGTCGGATCAATAACTGCAAGACATGTATATATCTCATACAAGAACCATGCGTTGCTGGTGGGGAAATTAGAGGCTTAAACTTCCGACATACAAGCTTGCTGCATTCCAATAGAAATGATAAGCCATGCTATCTCGGTTAAGGACCTATGTGGTGGCTACACTACACCGATCTAATTGACCATAAGAAGAGGTAAGGAGATTCTATTGTGTTCTGCTTATTTCCCTTATGACGAAGACGTAGTTTCCAGTGAACATTTATCAAAGCTAAACAATATGCCAAAAGCATAATAATAATAATCGTTGGCGCAACAATCCATGTTGGATCGGGGCCTTGAAGTGTGTTAAAGCACTTCATTCAAGACCGTAACGGTACACTAGGAGGCAATGTGGTCAGCATTGCGCTCGCCCGAGATTATTACCCTGATTTGACTCAGGTACTCATTCACAGCTGAGTCGACTGGTATCCGACGTCAAATCACGATACAAATTCCACTGCAACCAGTGAGACTTGAACCGCGACAGCCTTACGCTCTAACCACTCAGCTATCCGGACACGTATAAGTATAAGCATGTGAGTAATAGCAGCATATGATGTTAACGCCCATCATATATACTGGAGAAGTTCTAACTTCAACACAAGAGGATCGAGACCACTGGAGTATCTAGTAGGAACCGAATTGCAGATTCTCAATTCGGGTAATGAGTCCACTTTCTTCAACGTAGTGAAGCAAGAGGTCATCGGCATCACGTTGGCATCCCCTGACATTACAGTTTTTTTCGGAGAGTGGAGAGTATCAAATGATAGCACGCTCTTTGTTCAGAGGAAGGGTCAGGTCAGGATTTTTCGAAACAGAGAAAAACGACAGGGGTGCTCCTCAACCAGGCTCTAAAGTTTGATTCAGCCGCTGGTTGGATTCAATGAGGCTCAAAAAGCACTAAAGAAGACCCTACGGTCGGCCAAACGATCATCATTGAGACGCTTTTGCGAAGACCAACTCTCTTGAAGCAACCACGAAGCGAAAGCGGATCCTTGTGAAAGAAAGTAGCCAGCAGTTGGGTTATCTACGTTTACAGAGTGAGAGGTCCACAAAAACAGATGAAGAAACAGTAAACCATTTGCTTGAAGTGCATTTCCCAGGCAGCATCCAAAATCTGATCTCGAGGCCGACAGATGCATACAGCCCGCAACCGGAAGATTGAACTCTGGCATGCAAAGTAGTTTCCCTAGAACGAGTGAAATGGGCATTTAACTCTTTCCGTAGATACAAGTCAGCAGGTCCTAATAGCATTATTCCTGCTCTAGTAATATAGAAAATTGATGCCCTGGGTGTATACACTCGGAATATTTGCCGTGTTTGCCTGTATTCCAACCAGCTGGCGTGATGCGAAAGTAATATTTATTCTCAAACCAGGAAAACACACCTACTCAGACGCAAAAAACTTGCAACCAATCAATCTCACTTGCCTTCTGCTAAAAGGACTGGAAACACAAGTTGATCGGTTCATATATCCCTAGGTGGCCACTTCACTTTAGGCAACATGCCTACCAGAAATAAATCCACGGAGACACTCCATGAGCTAGCAGCAAAAATTGAAAAGGCGATGTCCGATAAAAACAACGCCTTAGCGGCATTTGTGGTCATCGAAGGTGCCTTCAATTATGCCTAATCTGCGGTGATTTGTAATGCGGCAAGACAGCATGTAATTGACCAGGTATTAATCAGTTGGACCCTTCGCATGCTAAAGTGGAGAAAGATCCATATATTGGTCGAACAAAAGCCTATTGAGTTTCTCTCTCTCTCTCCTCGACTACACACAAGCATTTGCTGACGACTCAGCCGTATTTATTATCGGCAAGTTTGTGGGCATAGTATGTGACGCCTTGAATGCAACAGTGCGTGTAATCCACACTTGGTGCCCCGGTAATGGACTCACGGTGAACGTTAGGAAGGTAAGATTAGTTTTTTTTCACCAGGAACGTCGGGTAGGGCAACTACACGTTACCCCCATTAGCAGGGCGGAAATCCAGCTGATATAAACAGTCAAATTTTTAGGAACACATCTCAACTCCATGTTAATGTGGAAGCACCATACGCAGGAACAATACCAGAAATCCTGCAAATTGCTCTGGTGCTGAAAGACTGCGATAGGTAAGACCTGGAGACTTTCTCCAAAACGGATTCATTAGATTTATAACATACATCCATAATAAAACCCATTTTAGTGTATGCATGCATCACCTAGTGCTCGAGGCTGAGCTTTCCTAACAACAGGAAGCTGTTGACGCAGATTGAGAAATTCGGTTGTATCTGGTTTGCGCGGAAAGCGGCCCACAACCAAATTGACCACGTATTGATCAAACGCCGCCACCTCAGTCGTGATGAATGTCAAAACATATAGGGTGGCCAATACAGGCTCAGATCACTATCTGTTGGCAGCCCTCCGCAACACCTATAAGAGGGAAATGGATGCCGCAACCACCGCAGTCAACAGAGTTTTTGGAGATGAAACATCAACAATCACCTGAAGAACGTTATCATAAATCCGGCCACAAACATACTTGGTCCCAGCCACAAAAAGAATCGGAAGGGCTGGTATGACGATGAATGTAAGCTAGCAACGGAACGGAAGAATGCTGCATTCTCAAAGGACGCGGGCATGCACAGAGACTTATCACGAACCCCGGCGAGCGGAGAAGCGACTTCACAGACGGAAAAAGGAAGCCTGGGGGAACCAACAACTCTGTGAACTAGAAAAGTACAGGGAGCAACCGCACCAGGCAAGCGATGGAAAAACTGTTGGAATATGGACAACAATTGCACCATCTCTTCATCGACTTTAAAGCCGCCTATGATAGCATAGTCAGGGTAAAACTGTACATGGCGATGGGAGAATTCGGTATCCCGACGAAATTAATCAGACTGACTACGCTGAGCCTGATCAATGTGCGAGGCCAGATAAAAGCAGCAGGATCACTCTCAAGACCATTCGACATCAACAACGGTCTACGACAAGGGATGCCCTATCATGCATATGCTCTTTAACCTAGCCCTGGAGAAAGTGATCTGTGATGCTGGGGTAAATGTAAGAGGTACGATCCTCTTTAAGTCCACCCAACTACTGGCTTATGCCGACGATATCGACATCATGGGCAGAACCACCCGTGCCATACAAACTGCTTTCATCCAGATCGAGAAGGCGGCAATTGGCGCGAGATTTTGGGCTGCACATCAATGAAGACAAGACAAAATATATGATGGCAACGTCAGCACCGAAAACGAAACAACCAACAATATCAAACTGCACTGGTAAAACGGGAAGAGTAAAGATAAGATACTACAACTTTCAGACCGTTAATAATTTCTCCTATCTAGGGTCGAAAATCACAACCGATAACAGCTACGATGATGAAATCCACGCACGGTTGTTGGCAGTCAACAGAGCCCATTTCAGCTTACAAAAACTGTTCCGCTC
This sequence comes from Hermetia illucens, assembly GCF_905115235.1. Taxonomy (NCBI): domain Eukaryota; kingdom Metazoa; phylum Arthropoda; class Insecta; order Diptera; family Stratiomyidae; genus Hermetia; species Hermetia illucens. The sequence goes on along the minus strand of NC_051852.1, from coordinate 85,768,839 downwards.
GAAACGTCTCCACATAGGGTCAAAACTCTCACTATACAAGACCATGATATTGTCAGTCCTCATGTATTCCTCGGAAACTTTGGTTCTTACCAAGAAAAATTACGAACTCTTGCCCGCGTTCGAGAGAAGAATCCTCCGAAGAATTTTTGACCCCCTACATGAGGATGAACGATTCCGTAGCCTACATAACGACGAAACCTAAGAAGGATATCATGACCGTCAAGTTGTGGATAAAATCCGGCTCAATAGGTTACGGTGGGCGGGTCACTTAATCCGTACGGATGGGGATGACCCTGCCCGGAAAGTCTATAAGGGCAATATCTATGGTAGGAAAAGAAGACGAGGCAGACCCTGCCTGAGATGGAGCGACAACGTATGTCAGGACCTCGGCGCAAAACCGGGATGTCTGGAGTTCCTTGTTAAGGCAGGCCTAGACCGGATGCCGGTGATTCCGCCGTTGATGATGACGATGATGCAAATGTATGCATTTAGCAAACCCGGGATGTTCGTGCAACCCTGACATCTCGTGTGTGATATCAGTTTTCGTTATTTTGTGTTTTCTCTCTGGTCCCAGATGTGTTATGCCACCCAACTTATAATTCAGATTGGCGTCGGCTACTGGTATCTTTTCTAATTGAACCGTTAACAGTTATATTTTTTTTAAAAATAATAGATTAATAATATTGATCGTCGACGCGACAATCCAATTGAATCAGGTCCTTGAAATGTGTGTGAGGGTCTGGAGCCCGCGCCCACTTGATAACGGACCGGACCACTTGGGAAGCACCCAAGTTACTCAAAAAGTTGACTGGGGGAAATAATAACTTAGGTGGCTGAGACCACGAGAGAGGAAGTAAGTTACTTCCCAAGCGGTCTGGTCCGTCATCAAGTGAGTGCGTCAGCATCATCAACAAAAAAATCACTTCGGCCTGGTATAGGTCTGAATTTACGACGGATTTCACTTCAATACAATTCGCACTCATATCGTGCTTGCGATTATATATAAATGGAGCGATTACCATCTGTCGCTATATTACTTTCGGTCACGCTGCTCCCAGGGCAGAGGTGAGGCAGCGTCTGATGAGTTGCCTCTACCCTGGACTGGACGCAATCGCCAGTCAACAGATTCATTACTTGTTTTATTACAGATTCTAATAGTTACGATAACTTTAACCTTTCTCATTTCCCAAATTGAAAACGGCGTTCATTCTGAAGATGAATGAATACCTTGCTGTCTCGCTCAGAACTATTGCTTCCTATTTACCCCAACATGTTCAAAATTAAATTAAAACAAAAGGAGATGCCACTCATTCATTATATAAACTGCTGAATTAATATTAGGAAAATGAAAGCATTTAAAACATATATTTTTCGTATTAATTCCGTATTAATTTTTGCAATGTACATGCTACCTATAACTGAAATCTCCCTCATTCTCTTTTTAATTACTCCACTAAGCCATTATACACATTTTCAACTTCACTCCCATGTAAACCCAAATCAACAACAAAACTTTCCCATTTTTCAAGGGACCCAGAACCCCGAACAATACATGGAAAATTCACAGTGCAGAACGACTACTACCATCTTGTTCTATTTGAAAAACTTTTAATGTTGTTTTTCAACCACAAATTATTTACGTAGAATGTTATATGGAAACTATACGGACCCGTGTGCATATAGTTGGGGACGAAAGAAGAACAGAACAAAAGACTTCAACGTAAAGAGGAAAGAAACCGGAAAACAATTGTCCGTACTCTACTTGCAATTGCAAATCACCTGGTGTATCCTCTTCCCATTAATTGTTGAGGAGAAGCTTAAGTTTTGTACCGCTATCAGTAAAAGATACACTTTAGCCTTTATAGTTTCAAAGAAACGGACTCACTGGAGTGTGGAGGAACTATGGCCAGTTGCGCAAAACTTGAGAGAAACTTGTCTTGATTTCAGACTGCCACATACTGGTACCTATACATACTATGCACCTTTTAGGTGCATAAAGAAGGCAAACTGCTTGCATTGCCAGTTACTACTCTGTCGTGTAATGTGCAAATTTGTTGCCTTGAAGTAGCTCTAATGAAGGAAGCCTTGGTTCAACGGTTTTCGTGTATGTTTGGCATATTTGTAAGCAGAGCGTATCTAAGTTTCAGGACGAAAAAGTTAGAAGTTAGTTGGAATGCTTAAAATCCTACTCAATGCAAATGTGGTTTGAAATTAACTTTTTGCTCGAATAATTGGATAAATTGGTTAAGATATTCTGCGTACGAAAGGTAAAAGCATGTGTTCTAAAAGGTTTTGTTTGACAAACAAAACCTTATTAAAATCGGTTCAATGTCTGTCCGTCTGTCTGTCTATCTGTCGGACTGTCTGTCTGTCTGTTACATGCGCTTTTCTCAGAAACGGCTATACAGATTGACACGAAATTTGGTGGGAAGGGGGGAACTGTGGACCCCCAGACATGCAGTCAGTGATATCCTTCGACGTTGAGATTTAGGGGGGGTCCCCTTACATGGAAAAGGGGGTTGTAAAATTTTTTTTCACCAAATATAGTCATGTGGAGTATCAAATGAAAGGTATTGATTAGTACTTTCCGAAGCCTTAGTTTTGAGATTTGCTAAAAAGACGGGGAGTGGGAGGGGTAGAAAGTAATGATTTCTTTAACGGATTCATTCTCAGAAACTACCCAACCTAAAAATCTGAAAAAAAATCATGAAGCTGCCTCTATATGGTGCCCAGGTCTCAAAATACTCTCCATATCGATATCTGTTCAAATTAAGTTAATAATAGTAGATTACCATATTTTTGGGAAAATTGAGTAAAACCTCCCTTAAGTTTATCTCAGAGTTATAAAAGTTGGTAGTAGTATAAAATATAATATGAAGCATATTATCTCCAAGTTCGATCAAAATCATACTATTCCTAATAAAGTTACAGTAGCTCAAAGTTGTCTTTACCGTGTAAATTTACAACCCGAAGTACTAAATCTGATATGCTAAATGCATATTCTTAACGGGCTACGTACAAATGGGATAGTTCCACTCTCAAATATACTCACACAAGAAGCAAACAAAACCTTTCATACCTGAAGCGCCCAGTTTCCGGTTTCCCGACTTGTTTCTCCTCTTCTGTGTCTACAATTTTGGTTATTGTTCTGTTTATTTCTTCTCGGCTCAGAGTTTAAGAGAGTAACTCCGCAGTAGATTGAATTTGGAATACAGGAGTCTGCTCTATTAGAAGTCCAATATATGTACGTATTATATAATTTGGTATTATATATCTAACTTTCTTTGTGACAATACTTTCTATTTGAATAAAGTGAATAAAGCAAGAACCCGGGAGTGAACATACTTCGCCTCTTCGTTTGCCTTGAAGAGCTGAATAAATTCGTGCTTCTCCATTCCAATGGAAACCGTATTCGAGAGTAAGTTGTAATAACTCTCGTGTCTAAAAGTACGTTTTGAATATAACAAAATTGTGTTTTCCAATGCCAGCTGTGTCCGTACCCAACTAACCAAAAAAGCCGAATTTTGCTCCATGGCTAATTAGACAATAAGACAGCAGTATTTCAAGAAGAGCCTGAAAAGGTAATTTAGGGTGCTGGCAGGTGAAGTGGTTTTATTAGTTGGGATAATCGCATGCAAACCAATTCTGTATTTATGCCTGAGATGACAGGTCTATTATTGATTACATCCTACATTTGTCGATGGGGTTCTCATAGCGCTATGGAACAACATTTTCTTGCCCAATCAACATAAGTGTTGGACATCAAATTTAAAATATTCTTTACCTAATAGAATCCTTAACAGTCGGTTATCTACTAAAAGGAATAAGGGTTTGAGTATTTTTATCGCTTATCTCAGCCTACTGACATTTGACAGCTAACCTACTGGTTAGGGGGTGATTAACACTTTCCAAAAAACCTCGCTGCTTATGCTTAATCACGACGATGTTGATGCGCGACATTTGAGAAGCTTGATTGATTCGATATATAATTCATACCACCGTCATCTTAAGGTTTTTTTTGAAAACAAAACCTTATTAAATTCGGTTTATTGTCTGTTTGTCTGTCTTTTTATTTTCCAGCATTGGAAAGAGTCGAAACATACTGCTGGCTACTGCCATTCTCCCCGCAGGGCTGCTCTAAAGCATTGCGTCGCAGGAATGGATCAGTTCCGAACAGCGGCTCGCTGTAGTTCTTCCACTTTTTTCCTTTTCTTCGGAATTCTTCCTGCTTAAGTTCCTCGTGAATAACACTTTTTCGACTTGTGTCCAAACCTCCGTTGACTCCAGTATGAACTCTATAATATTTTCAGGTAATAAACGTCTATCTGTGACAGCCTCCAGTCTTGTCCAGCGCACAGTAAACACAACATACTCCACATTTTCAGCCATATTAACGCATCTCGGGCAGTACGGCGAATCATCGTGCTCAAATCGATGTAGGCATGTACGATAACCTCCATGTCTTCTCAAAAATTGTTTCAGCTCGTAATTTAATTCTCCGTGACATCGTCCAATCCACCTCCGTACGTCCGGAATGATACGATATGTCCAACGACCAGTTTGTGACTCGTCACATCTCTTTTGTCATTCTACGGCAGATTCTCACCGTCCCAACTGCCGTCGAAATACGCTAGGCTCCTCGGCTGCATACGTTTTATCGTAGAGCCGCCACCCTTCGTTCGCTAGGATATCTATAGCGAATATTCCTGCTAGTACGCATGCCGCTTCTCCTGATCTTGTTCGATAAACACGGCATGTCCGGAGTGCGCTTAGCCGATACGCCACTCCTAGCTTCCTTAGAGTTTAGAGTATTTTTCAGCACAGTTGCCCATTCTGGAGCTGCGTAGAATAGCACAGAACACAGAACTTTATTCTGGCCCATCAGTGGCAGTATTCTTGAGATCGCCTGGTTGGAAGTAAATTATCTGTTCGCCAACTTTAATTTTCGCCGTTGTTTTTTCCGTCTCTTACTGATTAAAATTACTTCTGTTTTATTTTCCAACCAACAACCAACATTTTTTAACCGAGAATTGATCTCCCATATCGTTTCATTTACTTAAATCTCGATCTCGTTTAGACGTTTGCTACTATTCCAATCCCAATATCATTCGCAAAGCCCAGACCTAGGAAAGAAACCTGCGACACACCACATGTTGTCGGATTCGCAATATAGCTTTCTCCCCAGGAGAAATTCGGCAACAATGCGTACAATGTATATCGGGGCCTGTAGCTTGAGTAGTACACACAGCAAAGCATTCACCTTCTTCTATTTTAGCCTGTTCCAGACCATTGCGTCAGCGGTTAATCTCGCCTTACGAAATCCGAATTGCTTGTCGAAAAGGCCTCCTTGCCTTTCTGCAATTGAGAGCAACCTTGTATATCACTCGTTCGAATAGTTTGCCAATGGTATTAACCAGATATATCGGCCTATTTGAGGAGGGGTCACCCAATGGTTTACCTGACTTCGGAATGGGTTTCAGCTTTTGTAGCTTCCATTTTTAGGAGAATTCTCCTTCTCTAAGGCATGCCGTAAGAACTTCGGCAAACATATTTGGTACTGCTCGGGTTGCCACTTTTAAAGCGATAAATGCACGACCTCTGAAACTTTTTCTTTTGCGCTTCGCGATAATAAAATGTCTTCGAGAAGCACCTCCTAGGACATTTTCGCATCAAATTTGTTTGTCAAATGTTTGTTGATTGCATATTATTTCTATGCGAGGTTTGGAAGATGATAGCCTGATGATCGCTGTGTATGTACTCTTTGCTGACATGCCACTGCAGATTCTTAGCTAACCCATCGCTAACGAAGGTAGGGTCCACCACCGATTATAATTCTCCCCTCCGAAAAGTGATGACACCTCTAGAGCTCAGAAGTATCACATTCAAGCGTGAAAATGTCTCTGGCAATACCCGCCTTCTTGCATTAGTTTCTCTGCTACCCGAATCCTCTGCTCATGCTTTACAATTGGCGGCTTTAATTTTTGGAAACATCGTTTTTAGTTATAGTAGTTTTTCCAGCAATAATGTGAATTCTCTAATGTGAGGCTCGGTGCTGCGTAACAGCTACAGATGTATATACCTCCTATTTTGCTATTCATATTCCACTTTGCATATTTTCGTATTGTTCGCACACGAACGAAATCGTCGATTTCTCCGTTTGGCGGATCGTTGCGGAGATTGCGCCTCTTCATTAGGATCCCTTTGCCACTTTTTGTTCATTTCTGGGACATCCTTATCACTTCGAAAGTCCTCTTTGCCAAATAGTTTGTTAGGGAGGGATGTCTTTAGCATCGTTTGTGTTACTACTGAAACCATCACTTTTCGTCGATCTGTCTGTTTGTCTGTCTGTCTGTCCGTGAGAGGCACTGTCCTCAGAAACGGTTGTACTGATTGACACGAAATTAGGAAGATGGAAACTGTGAACGCCCACGCATGCAGTAAGTTCACCGTTTTATGTGAAACTTAAGGAGGGGATCACCATATATGCAAAAGTGGGGTATAATTTTTTTTACCGAATATAGTCAAGCTATCGAATGAAAGGTATCGATAATTACTTTTCAAAGCAGGTCTTAGTTTTGAAGCCGATTGCAAAACGGGGGAGGGCCATAAAAGGGTCACTTAAGGGGCTATTCTCAGAAACTACCTAGCAGAAAAATCTGGAGTAAACCACGATGATGCCTCTATATGGCACCTAGGCTCCGAAATACCCTCTCTCATAGCACTTGTTGGAATTGAAAGTTCCTGGACTTCATGGTTTCCAGTTGATTCACCTCCGGCAAATGAGCTTTAACGTTCCGCTGCAAATAGAATGTCGACCCGAATGTTCCTAGTGTAAAAAAGAGTTTTCTATTAGCAGTTAATAAAGTCAAAATCGACTACTTAATCAAGAAAAATTTAGAATAAATATAAATAAATAAATAAAAATCATGATTTTTTCTTTTTTGGTTAAACATAACATCTATCAAAAACAAAAAAAAATCATGATTTTTGTCAACCCTGGTTAATATTCAATTTCTAAAAAATATGCTAATAATAAATATAATAATATTCTATTCTGTAATCAAATATGTATATATTTTTTTTATGGATGAAAGTGGAAATCTTGGAAAGATTCGCACCCACTAAAACCACCCCCACTCTTCCGCTCCTCCCCGCGGAACCACCGTGAAGTATTACTTCGCGGGGGAGGCTCTGGTTCACTACACTACCTAGTCCTTGTCGCGCCGCCTTCCCAGCTCGATCCAACTCCAGGGATTTTGTCTGCACCACGGCTACTGCCTCATTTACCGCCATCCAGCTTTCCTCCGACTTCAGCATCTCTTCCACCAGGTTGGAGGGCCCGATGTCCGCCCCAAGATGCTGTTCAAATTCCTTTTCTGCTGCAAAAATCTGGGACAAAGGAACCTAACGTGCTCCGGGTCCTCGGGTGTAACACCGCATTCAGGACCGTTGGGAGACTCGTCTAACTCGAAGCGATACAAGTACTTCCTATAGCCACCGTGTCCCCTAAAGAACTCTGTCAGGTGATAATTCAATTCTCCGTGCTTTCGGTCGACCCATTTCTCGATACACGGGATCAATGTATGGGTCCACCGGCTCTTGTCGGAGTTATCCCACCGTTGTTGCCCCTAACCACACAATTCTCTCCTGATTTGCCCTCGGTTTTTCATAGAGCCAGTGTGCCTCGCTCGCTAGAAGATCTATAGGGATCATTCCCGCGATGACACACACTGCCTCCGTTCCGTCGACGCCGTCCTAAATGCGCTGCACACTCTTAGCGCAATTAGCCGGTATGCCGAACTTATCTTCCTCCGCTTCACAGCATGGTTCAACGCTCCCGCCCAGACAGGGGCCGCTTATAGTAGGATCGAATTCACCACTCCCGCAATGAGTAGCCTGCGACTATACTTCGGCCCTCCCACGTTAGGCATCATTCTTGCAAGTGATGAGCTAGCATTTGCTGCCTTCTCCCGCGCATAATCCAGGTGTCCCTTGAAACTTAGCTTGGCATCGATCATCATCCCCACGTATTTAACAATTGATTTTGAGACGACCTCACGATTACCAACCCGGATATTAACCGTGTTGTTCTTCCTGCGGTTGGTAATGAGGACCGCCTCCGTCTTTTCGTCCGGTCCGCCAGGTCTAGCTTGGCCATTCGTAACCATTACTTGATGGTATGAATGACTTCATTTGCATATAGCTCCACATCCTCTACCGCCAGGTCCTCAACAAAACCAATCAGCGTTGCCTCCTCCGGCACGCGTAGGCCAAGCACTCCGTCGTACATCATGTTCCGCAACAGTGGCTCCAATACAGAACCTTGAGGCACACCTGCTGTCATAATGTAGAAGTCTGTCTGAAAGGTAACTCTCGATTAGCCGAGCCAAGTACTAGGAACACCCAGTTTGGCCAAAGCGCCATTAATCCAGCCTACTTTTTTGACGTTGAGCGTCACCAGAGCACCGCCAACTCCACGACCTTTGCTACTGCATCGACCATAGATCGGGCTCGCCGAAACCCACATTGCCGCTCTGAAAGGCCACCCGTAAGCTCGTTGAACAGGAGTCTAAGAGACAAATAGGACGATATGAAGAGGGCACGCCGGGTGGTTTTTGGGGCTTCGGTAGCAACACCAGCTTCTGCCTCTTCCACTAGGCGGGAAATACTCCTTCCGCCATACACGATTCGAATGTGCTTGCGAACCAGCCTTGACCGCCAACTTCAGAGCCTTATTCGGAATTCCGTCCAATCCCGGAGCCTTGCCATCCCCAGTACGTCCGCAGATTTCCCGAAGTTCCTCTTCGGTAACACCAGGGATCGAGAAGACGTCCTGCTGAGCTGCCACTTGGGGTTCATTTTCATCCTGCTCCTGTTGCGGGAAAAGAGTTGTAATTATTTGCAACAAGACCCGTGGGCATGTCACTTGAGGTGATTTTTGGCCGCGGATCTTGTTCATTACAACTTCTGGTAGCATTCCCGCTTGCTTCTCGGTATGGCTTTCGTGTGAAGGCCGTTTTTTTGTTGGTTTTTTTGAAAATTTTTTGTGAAAAACTGGAGAGAGATAGAAATACGAATTTTTCACCATAGATTTATTAATATCTTGAGCGTGCGTAATAATTTTTCCAACCCGATATCATAGTTCAGGATGTTTTTCTGCTACCACGCTAGAGGGCGCTGCGATCATCTTAGAGAAAAAATTAAACGGCATTTTAACGTACAGACGCAAACTAAGATTGTTAAAAAATATTAAAAACTAAATTTTTGGTGCCGTGTTAAACTTTTTTTTTATTTGAATTTTGTTGTTTTTTTACGGCTTCTTCAATGAATAAAAAAAAAACTACAAAATGAATCGCAATTATCCTGGTTTGCGGACCGTACAAATATGTTCTAAATAAGTCGTGAAAGTTTCAAAGAATTTCGTTGGATAGATTTTGGGCTATGGTGGCAGCCGATTTTCAACATGAGGGTTTCAAGAAAAACGCATTTAAAAGGTAGAATGCGATTTTTAGCAGAACAGACCATTAATCTGCTATACCTAGTCCATAAACCTTAGGTTTCTTGAAGAAACACACGTACGGCCTTGGCTTCAATTCTTGTCCTTTTAGCGAAGTCATTCGAACTTCATTCGGACCGATAAATACGCGCTTTATTACGGCAGTCGACATAAATCTGGCGCGATAAGTTTACCACTATAATTTCCGAACGACTCCGTATATCAAAAAATCACTTTGCCCATATATTCTACTCTATTTCTAGATACAATTGATGCCAAAAAAAAATTCGATTCCGCGGATCTGACACACCCTTAAGGTTGCTTCGCAGATCCCTGTATTCTTCCTCACGCTCCTGGTGCTCCGACCTTCCCCTTGTCCTGTGGGAAAGTCTCCTCGCTCGGAGACAAGAGGATCTCAAGGCAGCGATCTCCTTGCTCCAAATCAATTATATAATATTATCATATATTTATAATATTATTCACTTTATTTACACAGACATCGGTATGGAGGATATTGTGAGGCCTAGACAAATTAAATAATGGCAGCTCCGTGTCTTCTCAGGTTTTTTTTAAAACAAAGTCTGTTTGAAATCAATTTACTGTCTGTCTGTCTGTATGTCTCTCCGTTTGTCATTAACATGCACTTTTCTCAGAAACGGTAGTATCGATTGGCATGAAATTTGATGGGAACTATGAAAGTCCACGCATACAGTGATTTTCATCGCGCTAGGAGACGGGCGTCTCCATACATATTATATAGTCGTTTGATACCCTAATGAAAGGTCTCAATTGTAACTTTTCAGGACTGGTCTCAGTTCTGAGTTTCAATGCAAAAGGGGGAGGGCGGCGGATGGAAAATTGTCATTTCTTTCAGAATCTGAAAAAATCACGAAGCTATCACTATACGGTGCCTACGCTCAGAAACACCCAGATAATGTCCGAGGTCAGGATTATTCTCGAAACCATTCAACATCAACGGCGATCAAGAGGGTAACCTATTATGCATCGTTCTTAACAAGGCCCTGGAAGAAATGATCCGGATGCTGTTGTAAGTACGACAGACAAGTCCACTCAACTACTCATTTATGCTGATGATATTGACATTATGGAAAGAATAATCCAAGAGGTACAATCTACCATCACCCAGAACAAATAGGCAGTGGTTGGCGAGAGATCTTGGGATACACACTAATGAAGGCAAGACGAAGTACATGGGGGCAAGGTCAGTAGTAAAGACTAAAGAAGCAATAACACTAAATGGCAAACGTCAAATGAGAACAATAAAGATAGGAGAATACAAATTTGAAATCAATGATAATTTCTCCTATGTCGAAAATCTCAGCCGATGACAGCCTCGACGACGGAATCCGTGGACGGTTGTTGGCAGTCAACAGAGCCTATCTCAGCTTACAAAAACTGTTCCGTTCCAAACATCTCACATGTACGGGGCAGTGATCTTGCTAATCCTCTTGTATTCCTCGGAAAAGGATTCCGTAACCTATATGATAAAATTTATGATCGATAGGACGATTCTGAAGAAAATACGGTGCAATTGGTTACTGTGGATGGGTCATTTAATCCGTATGGCTGAGGATGATGCTTTTAGGGATATCAAATTCGTGGACCTCAAGGAAAAAGCGGGGTATCTGGAGTTCATTATTAAGGTAGCCCTAGACCGAACACCGATTATTGCGCTGTTGATGATGATACTCCGAACATATTCTGCTCTCGAAATATGTTAAAAAAGCGCTTTTTGGAAACTGTCATGTAAGAAAATCCCTTAAACGAATAAGATTTTTTTACTTTCTTCCCATGTCCTGTACAGGAGCAGTATGAGAACCATGGTTTAGTAGTGGATTTTCAAGTCGCCAAAATTTCATATCATATAATAAACCACCTGAAATTAAAGTTTACATAACACTATTGAAAAGGTATTTTCCGAAGGGGTTCGTTGAATTTTCTTTACTTCGGGATGATCGGGAGATTACAGATTTTAACTTGGTTCTGGTGTTAAGTAGGGGCCATTTTATACATTTCTATACTATCAAATTGCAAATGTTGTAGGCAACTAATTTGCTAAAGGATAAGTCATACCCACAAATACAGCCGTGTACGGTCTACCTGACCCATTATTATTCGTTTATGATCCCCAAATTTAGGTCACAAACCTGTCTGAATACCCACCAATTCTGAAACCCTGGGAATATTGAAAGAAAATACTAATTCACGACTCAGGATGCTTTTTTAAACAACTAAATGCATCAATCTCCCCACTGCATCAGATCAGAATGAGTGAAATTACTTTGCGACATCGGTGGTAAAAACGTGACTGTGAAGAAGGCCCAACGGCTGACAAAGACGACAGAGAATAAATAGAAATGAAGAAGAAGACACGATAAACACGTGGATTGCCTCTTCAAGTGATGACTGCCCAGCGTTGTTCAAACAAATGGGAATCTCTCTCTATGACTGAGGAAGCCAAATTCCATATTCACGCTGATACATATGTTTACCACTCACTCGCTCCATTGTTGAAAACTGGTGCAAGCCAGATACAATACCGTTTTGAAATAATTCAACATGTTCACAACCTGTTGCGAATGAGCAGACCACAGACACGCTATCATGGACCGTTTCTTGTATATAATAAGAGTTCTATTCTTAGCTATAGTCACGTTTAGTGAGTATATGGAAAAATGGCATACTTAGAATTGCTACCTGCAGAACCACTAAAATTTGTGCTTCATTTTTTTTTTCTAACTTCAGGACCTTATGTGTCGTTAATGTTTTTCTGAAACATGTCATTTTTACATTAGGATAAGCTGATGTGAAGTACTTCATTTTCCATTGCTCCAAGGCTTCATTTTTGCGTTCAAGGAGGAAGGGTAATTGAACTTTCCTAATTCTGCAAGCACTCATCCTAGAACATTTTCATGGGCCTCACCTCAAATGCTGCCAATAATAAATGGCAAATAATGAAGCTTATTCGCATTCGGATCGCTTACATACTCGTACATTTCTACACTAAAACGTATTCATTCATCACTCAAAAGCTCAAAATGTTACATAGTGACAGGGCTGAAAACAGGCTATGTTTTCCGAAAGGATCCACTTTCATTTTGCCAAGTCAGCCTATATCTGCGCCCTCATTTTAACAACACTTGAATGCATGTCAGGCACAAACATAACGACATGAAATTTCATTCGAGATAATCAGCGAACAAAAGATCCAGATTCCACGTAACCTGAAATCTGCAAATGAAATGGGGGGAGATCTCAATTACCCCCTATTAAATTAAAGACAGGATACATACTTTACACCACATTTTGACTCATTTTCACGCTCAAATGAAAATATTTACGTTCCATGCCTCCAGAAAGCAATTAAACACTCTAAAACAAATTTCTCCCAGCTAATTTGTAAATCTAAGGTTACACCTCAAGTTATTCTTACTTCTTCCCCCCTCAGTTGCCGACAACAATTTAAACGTGTAGTCAGCTCATGTTTCAACTTAATGGATTCCTTATTCCTTGCCGGATATGTTGGTATCGTTTGAATATTTTTTTTGTGTTTTTCGCCATTTTTCATGCTTTTATTTTATTTTTACGAACAGCCTTGTTTGTTGGCCCCTTGAGGTGGAATTGCCTGGAAGTGGCATAAATGTGAAGAAGTAAAACAAACGCTAAAGATAAACAGAGTCCTGATATCCCTAAATCAAATAGCCAAAGAACTTTTTGTAGGTGTTCATTACAATGTTTGTCGTCAGGAGCTCGGATAACAGAATAAACTTCTGTGGAAGCGTGGGGTGCGGGTGGTTGATTGCGGTGGTTTGAATGATTCCAAATATAATGTCCTTAACAGACTGCACTTCTTTAATGACAACCATTGTCGTTAAGGTGGGCATCGCAATAATGACATGACATTAAGTAACCCTGCATTGGAAGCGGGCTTGCGTGATATTTCGAATTTATACAGGATATTACAAAGTAATATGTTTTCCGCCGGGAGAAGATTAACTTTAAATTGAGTGCACAAGAATTAGATGACTGCTACGAATTAAAACATAAGTCACTTCCCACCTGAAACAAGAACAAGTACGTCCATCTTACGCAATTCAGATCTCTTTCTAATAGTTTATTTTATAATTTTATAAGTAGAAGAATGTCTTTACCTGTTACGTCTTTATCGTTCTTAAACCATTGAACTATCAACCAATAAATAGTAAAGATGACTTACACATATAAGCAATGCTCAAACTGCAAACATTATAACATTATATTTTCAATGTCAAATTACTGTTAACCTCCTCCCCCTAGACTTCCGCATTAAATACACTTTAGCGTACTGTGTTGTCAGACTATGTGAGTTCCGATATTGAACAGCGAAACGTTGCCATAGTAACATCCTAGACCAAGTAAGTCGGGAACTTCGGGCATTCCCTACGGACTACGCCACATGCAAGCCGAACTTCACGAGAAACTTTGCTGCGGACTTTCGAACCAGGGTAGAGTGGACGACCGGCGGCGTGTGGCGAGGCTATGATGGTCTGTGGAATCGGATACACACAGGATAGCCGAGTGGAAATATTGGCAATGCTGGAAATCTGTCGATGGGATATTATTTGAGCCCCAAGCGTAATATAGCCATTTTGATCGATAACCAAGCGGCCGTTAACGCCTTGTCAGCGTCTAGACAGTAGTCTCAAAGTCACCCTTCTCTTAGAAACTGTCAGAGAGTTCCCACTGCCCAGCTCTAACTAGAGCCAGACTATTGACACTAGGTAAACCACTCTTTGAGGGCTTCAGAGAGAGCTACAGGGTGAGAAAGATGCCATCATCATTCGTGAATGCTACGGGCTGGCTCTGAAGACCCGCCCGCTTGCTTTTACGAAAGCAGTCATGGTATTAGGAGTTTGCGGCATCAAAACGCAACAAAGTGCAAATTGGGCTTCTCAGAGCGATCACTAAGCAATGTCAAATTAACATATCCACACTGGAATTGTTTAAAGAAATATAGGGTAAGTGCCAGAGAGTTGTCGGATGTTTCGTTGAGGCCATATAATTTTCGAAAAATATGTCCATTGGTAAATTATTTTATAATTACATAATTTGGGGAATCTAGATTGCAAATGTTGCCAAACCTTGAAAAGTGAATTATTTCCTTTGTCTTTTCCTTGGCGACTCTACCTAGAGGCTCCCTAGTATAGACAGCATTGTGGGAGACATGCTTCATTTATTTCTTTTAAGTTGCTTGACGTAATTCTTTTCTTGAACAAGCGTTGCTTTTTGAAACATGAGCCTACTGCTTGAAAACTTCTGAATATCTTTACATTGCTGCTGAAGGTGCACGCTATTCACACTGATTCTTTTAAAGCCGTTGATGCCATTAACGGCAATATTATCCTCTACAAACTCTCTCTGCTCAACTTTCGCTCTTCAATCATCTCATGACTCTCCTCCTGAATATCAAACCGTTCCTACAGAATTTATTTTCATAGTTACACATCACGCTCTATACTTCCTCTGGTATTCCCCAAGGTTCTATACTTGGCCTCATACTGTTCCTATTTTGTTAATAGTGACCGTCCATCCATTCTCACTTGTTCTTGTTTGCTTTACGCAGACGACACAACATTATTTGCCCCTGTTTCGTCCCCGCTGAATTGTGCTTCCTTGCAATCGTTGTCAGCAAATGCTACTATATGTGCTACTCGCTTAAACCCTCCCCCACAACCTTTCCCTACTCTCTTTGTGGACAGCTCCTATCCCTACCGACTTCGATGACACCATCAATCGCGCTTCGAAAAGGTCTAGTTGTATTCTACTCCTTTCCTTCAAATTCGCCTCAATCCAGCCCTCCTTAATACTTGTGAACTCCGGTGCTAGAAACATCCTTGAATATTGTTGCTCCATAATTTATTCTCCTTACAGTAATTTACTATATATCGCGCTGTTGCAACTGTGCACATAAAGAAGAATATCTACAACTTGGGTCCTTTGAACATGTCCCCTTCCTTAGTTTTAACGTAAGTTAAGTTCCTTTCTTCCTTCTGAGGCCAATATGTAATTATATAAATAGTCACTATTCTGTGCCTTGCTCCTTAAAATAAATAAATAAATTATTTTACACAGCAATGGTCCCAGTACCGAGCCCTGTAGGGCACCCGCGGAGACAACATGTTCGTAGGGTCCGTCAACAAGCTCATACCAGGGCCTTCGTTCTTGCAAGTCGCTATAGAGAATAGCAGCGAGGTAGTTAAAAATGACAATCTTCGCACGTAATTTCCAAATTGAATGCATTCCTCACTTGCAAGGTCTTCACCATGCAATATTTGCTGGCATCGTCCTTTTCGTGAATTATATTTCCAAGCCAATTATTAATTTGATGACGTCAATATTTCATCTGGCTTTACGAAATCCATTCTGGTGAACTTAACAACCGGGAACAATCTATTGTAGAATACGCGCTCTAGTATTTTCCCTGCAGTGTCCAGAAGGCATGGGAATGTAAGAAGGTAACCTACAAAGCGATTTACCAGCCTTTGACCGCAATACCACCTGTGCATGGTGCAGAAAATATCCCTTCGAATATGCACAGTTCAATGACTCAGCAAACATATCCACTCTAGATTTGAAGACGAACTTAAACACCTTATTCAGTATATCATCCAGGCTTCCATTATTTCCTGTTTTAACAGTTACAACCAAAATAAATAGAAATGAAATAGAGGCATGTTAAACGCAACACAGACAGTGGACTGTGGACTCCGGGGGAACTTTACGTTCCAGACGTTCGTCCTACACAGCTTACTCATGATATTTTACGTAAATTCGGTAAACAAATAACGAATCAACATATCGGCCAAAGTCTGAATGTTGATGGCGGCGAAAATTATGTATTTAAGCGGCATAGGGAATTGCTTGAGGGAACTTCTTCGTTGGTTCTTACCTTAAGTAAGTACTGACATTCGATCTGGCCTCTTGCCGGCGTCTATTTCGAGCTTTTTTGTAAAGTCTTAACATTAAGTGGGGGACGCACTTTGCTTGTCCCTTGCAGAGAAACACCTCCACGCACACATTGCCTGACGGTGGTGAAATCCCCAATGTAAAGGCTCATTAATTGTAATTATTCAGTAAATACACTTTTGAAATAAATCGATCCCATATTGAAAGACGGCATTATCATTCTTCGAAAAACGACAACTCATTCTTCACCATGGTATTTCTTACAAAGGTTATTATTTACTTTAAATAGGGATTGGAGTGGATGGGGCCACTCCCGGGGTATAGGAGCCATAGTCTCTTCTCTTTGTTTTCCCACAGGGAGCCTTAAAAGCCTTTTCGGCGTTCGGGTGCATGAACGGTGCGCAGTTATCCCCTTTCCAGTTGCCATGAGACGCGACGAAGTAGGTCCCCGGGAGAAGTAGATCAGCGCCGAAAGACACCAAATACTCTTGCGGAGTTTCGAGTCTGTCTTCATGTACGTCCCCAGTAATGGAAATGTGTACAATGGTCCCGCGACGACCAAGAGGCTGAAACAGCAGGCATTCTTCATGGTTCAGTAGTACGCCAGTAGCGAGGACGCCCGGCGGCAGGCGAAAATCAACTTGCAGATACTGGAAGAACGTCAGACGATCGGAAGAAGAAGGAAGGGACAGCAACAGTAGTATTTAAATTCTCGCAGGCGCGGAATAAGCTGGGCCGAGAACTACATCATCATCATCATCAACGGCGCAACAACCGGTATCCGGTCTAGGCCTGCCTTAATAAGGAACTCCAGACATCCCGGTTTTGCGCCGAGGTCCACCAATTCGATATCCCTAAAAGCTACGCCATCGCTTCATCTTAGCCAGGGTCTGCCACGTCTTCTTTTTCTACCATAGGTATTGCCCTTATAGACTTTCCGGGTGGGATCATCCTCATCCATACGGATTAAGTGACCCGCCCACCGTATCCTATTGAGCCGGATTTTATCCACAACCGGACGGTCATGATATCGCTCATAGATTTCGTCATTGTGTAGGCTACGGAATCGTCCATCCTCATGTAGGGGGCCAAAAATTCTTCGGAGAATTCTTCTCTCGAACGCGGCCAAGAGTTCGCAATTTTTCTCACTAAGAACCCAAGTTTCCGAGGAATACATAAGGGCTGGCAAGATCATAGTCTTGTACAGTAAGAGCTTTCACCCTATGTTGAGACGTTTCGAGCGGAACAGTTTTTGTAAGCTGAAATAGACTCTGTTGGCTGACAAGAACCGTGCGCGGATTTCATCATCGTAGCTGTTATCAACGGTCTCAAAGTTGTATTCTCCTATCCTTATTCTTCCTGTTTGACCAGTGCGGTTTGATGTTGTTGGTTGATTCGTCTTCGGTGCTGACGTTGCCACCATATATTTTGTCTTGCCTTCATTGATGTGCAGCCCAAGATCTCGCGCCGCCTGCTCGATCTGGATGAACGCAGTTTATACATCTCGGGTGATTCTTCCCATGATATCGATATCGTCAGCATAGGACAGTAGTTGGGTGTACTTAAAGAGGATCGTACCTCTTGCATTTACCTCAGCATCACGGATCACTTTCTCGAGGGCCAGGTTAAAGAGAACGCATGATAGGGCATCCCCTTGTCGTAGACCGTTGTTGATGTCGAATGGTCTTGAGAGTGATCCTGTTGCTTTTATCTGGCCTCACATATTGGTCAGGGTCAGCCTAGTCAGTCTGGTTAATTTCGTCGGGATACCGAATTCTCTCAAGTCCGTGTACAGTTTTACCCTGGCTATGCTATCACAGGCGGCTTTAAAGTCGATGAATAGATG
The DNA here is from genome assembly GCF_905115235.1 of Hermetia illucens. Taxonomy (NCBI): domain Eukaryota; kingdom Metazoa; phylum Arthropoda; class Insecta; order Diptera; family Stratiomyidae; genus Hermetia; species Hermetia illucens. Next base: position 85,750,531 of record NC_051852.1, on the reverse strand, counting down.
GTGCAACTGTTGTCCATATTCCAAGTTTTTCCATCGCTTGCCGCAGAGAGAAAATCTGATCTGTTGCTGATTTGCCTGGAGTGAAGCCTCTCTTTGGTATGGGCGAATGATGTTCTGGGCGTATGGGGCTATCCAGCCTAGCAAGATAGCGGGAACGTGGTACCTCTATAATTGCTGCACTGTGTGATATCGCCCTTTTTATATATGAGACAGATAATGCCTCGTTGCCAATCGTCAGGCATTGATTCGCTGTCCCATACCCGTACGTTGATGAGCCACTTGGTGTAACTGGTTGCCTCCATATTTAACCAATTCGGCTGTAATTCCATGGGCTCCTGTTCGGCGACTGTTTCTCCTAAACTTGGTGTTGGCAGTATTTGTCCGTCGTCTTCAGTTGGCGGGACCTCCAACTCGCCGATGTTCTGGTTGTTCAGTAGCCCATCAAAGTACTCAACCCATGGCTCCAATGTGCCCATTCTGTCGGAAATCAGATTTCCCTCTTTGTCTCGGCAGGATGAGCATCGAGGTGTATAAGGCTTCATCCTGCTGACTTGTTGGTAAAACTTGCGCGCCTGGTGCGGTTGCTCCCTGTACTTTTCTAGTTCACAGATTTGTTGGTTCTCCCAGGCTTCCTTTTTCCGGTTATGAAGTCGCTTTTCGGCTCGACGGAGTTCGTGATAAGTCTCTGGACGTGCCCGCTTTCTTTGAGAATGCAACATTACTCGATATGCGGCATTCTTCCGTTCCATTGCTAGCTTACACTCATCGCCAAACCAGCCGTTCTGACTCCTTTTGCGGCTGGGGCCGAGTATGTTTGTGGCCGTATCCACGATAACGTTCTTCAGGTGGTTGTGAAGATCATTTGTTTATGTTTCATCTCCTGCTTCCCTCTGTTGACTGCGGTTATTGCGGCATCCATTTCTCTCTTATAGGTGTTGCGGAGGGCTGTGTTATGGATGGCTTCAGTGTTCACTCTCACCTGATTGTCAGAGGGGATTCTAGGTGTTGTTGTTATTCGAGCTCGGAGCACCATGCCAACGAGGTAGTGATCCGAGCCTATATTGGCCACCCTATATGTTCTGACATTCATCAAGGCTAAGAGCTGGCGGCGCTTGATCAACACGTGGTCAATTTGGTTGAAAGTGGTCCCGTCTGGAGAGGCTCACGTATGTTTGTGGACCGCTTTCCGCGCAAACCAGGTACAACAACAACCATTTCGTGTGATATTGCTAACTGGATAATGCGCAATCCAATATCATTGGTATCCCTATGTAAGCTATGGTAGCCGACGTATCGCCTGAATACGGGCTCCGTCCCTACTTGACTTCACTTATGTTTTGAAAGCCGATAACAGCAGGTTTCATTTTTTGGCTGACTAAGAAACCTACTCCGAGCACATGGTTTACTGGATGGCCACTATAATAGATGGTGTAACGGCTCTTCTCCAGGAAACCGGAAACCCTGTCCAACGCATCTCCTGTAACGCTGTTATATCATCCTTATATTGGGACAGGGTATCGGCTAGCTACTTATCAGCTTCACCTCTATACAAGGAGCGCACGTTCCATGAAGAAATGCGCAAATCGTTATTCCTTTGTTGTTGCCGGGTTCGTCGTTGTATAATCCGTCCAGTCCGAGGCTCCTTTTGTGGCTTCGTAACAAGTTGTTTTCCATGTAGGGTTATCAGCCCTACCCAACCCCCAACCTGGAGGACCAGTTGGTACACTTTGTCTCGTTTTTAGGCGCGGAAGACTCGCCTTCATCCTTCTCCGTATGCAGCTTTTCGTTAAGAAAGAGCTCCCAGCGGTCACCACGTGGAGGTGGAGATAGGGTTTTGTAGTAGAGCTTTTGGTGTCGGTTCAGCAGGCATTTCCCAGGTTTTATGCTCCATCGTGGGTACCAATCCACGTTTCGCACTGGGACCTATACTACCCTTTGACCATGGAACCGAACTAAATTTTTTGGTACTAAATGTTTGGAATTTTTATTGGAGTTCCATATTATTCTCAAATAAGAACTACTACTCCTACTACCAACTCGTTTTTTACATTTCGCAACCTCTTAATTATGGAACGAGTAGGTATATATTCTAATTATTGGAATCAATAAATTACAAGCATAAAATACTCACTTGCATACCTTTCCTTTAACTCAATTAGCATAAATACTCCCCATATTTACTTTGTTGTCGATAAAGTCATACATATATTCATTTTGCTTTACATAATTATTTCTCCATTTGCAGGATTGTCATGGATCCAGTACAGGAAACGGAGCTCCAATCCAGGACGATACGCAGAACTATAACATCATCAGTGGGAGCCAAAATGGCACACATACGCAAGTCGAATTCTCGAGGGAACTGGAAACATGTGATCCGCATGATGTACAAATTGGAGTGAGTAAGATTCATTCATACACATAACTTGTCGGTTTCACTCAGCATGAAGCTGGCATATTTATGCCTCCACTGGAAATTCTGTTATATAAAAATCCACGTGCCCAACAATGATTAGGGACAATACAAATTGAGCGCAAATCGAGATGATAAATGAAGTTTCAAAGCTAGTTATGAAAGTGTAGTATAACTGGTACGTACGTAGTACGGGCAAGTACAAGGATTGCCAGCTCCTTTGTTGTGGTTCAACTTTGGTTATTATTTACTCGCAAATGCAAGGCTTCTAAGAAGACAAAACAGTCATACTAGATAGCATCTCCGTTCCGTATGCGGATTTTTCAAGAGTTTTCCTTGAGGCGATCAAGTGTTCCCTTAGTCCATTAGCTTCTTCGTTCACAATGACCCTCGAATGCCATTACACCAATACAAGATACTTTCATGAAACAGATCGTGGTGATAACTCCATGCCGTCTGCCTTGATATGTTATCACAGTTTAATGCCCTTAACCCTGCTTTACTATTTGAAGTTAGAATAGCATGTCCGCAACAATTTTATCGGGCATAAGACTCCCTGATATCGCAATTTCTTAATATGCAGGCCATCCACTCTTAGCGTAGTCGAGGTGTGAAAAATGTTACCGACGAAAATGCAATCCTGGCAGACGCCCCTTTAGACTGCTAATTCTTTCGAGATTTTAACTCGATGTGCTACGTGATATTTTATCTATGGTGGTCAATACCCCGTTAATGAAGCATAGCGCGTATACCACTCCTACACGCGAGCTTTTCCAGAAAAGTATGCATACCTCCTTTACTATTCTGCTCCATGTGTTTCTCAGGCAACTTGTTGGCCACTTATGGATATTGGATTACCTTGAATGGCATAGCCAGCAAATAATTGTCAAACTTTCTTAAAATGTGACCTATCCGACGCAACTTTTCGTCCGCGATTGTGTCTGGTCAGGGACAGATGGTAACGAAAGCTAGAAGTCTTTCAGAAACAATAGTGCTGCTCCTATACAGCAACAATGGCACTTGATTTTGGTATTAAGGCATCTTACATTTCATGACTTTAGGCAAAAGTGCGAGGCGAGTCTAGCTCTGTTAATGCATCGGGTGACATCAAGCTCGGTGGTACTGCCAGCAGAAAAATCAGGCTGAAAGCTTTGGTTTGTTGGTTTAGTACGGACTTGCTTGTCTCGTTCCTCAAACCTAGAACCACTTGAGCACGGGCCATGACTCAGCGAGAGAATCTGTTTAAGGGAAAATATCATTACCTATTGAAGTTCTCCTCTTTCTCCAGATAAGGCAGCATAGAGAACGTCTCCGATAACAAGAAATAGTATCAACGACAAAATGCAACCTTATTGGACTTCGCTTTGGACTCAAATTCCTCTTAAATTATACCTGGAAACAATACATGCCCCATCTTATGTCGTTCTTATAATAGTTCTTCCGGAATGTATCTCCTGTGTAAAGCATTTTAGCATTCTCCCCGATGATGATGACCAACGCCTTCTCAAAATCAATGAAGAATAGTTGTCAGAGTTGTCAGAGTTCAGATCTCCCTGAAAGGGAGGGAACTGTTTCAAATGGATTCTAAAGGTGATGACCCGGTCTGTGGAGTGGATCGAGAGCGGAAACCAGCCTACTCTCCATCGATCAAGCTTTCGAGGAGTCTCTTAATGCATTCCAGGATAAACTATTATCTCCACAACGTAAGAGAGCTACTAAATAGCGCTCCCATTATTGACCGTGTCCAAGTTTCGGTAGTCAATCAGATCTTATGGCGCCCGTTCGATATCGGCGGACATTGTCTGCATATTCTTGGATAACCACCTGCATTGAAGCAAGGTAGGAAAGTATACCTGAGAGTATCCGTCATGCCAGATGTGAAGCTAACAAATCTAGAATTAAAAAACATCTCAAGATGTCTTTATTATTATAGGATGATCGATGCGCTAGAATTAATAGATACTTTACCTTTAGCATAATAGTAGCCATTATTAGCCTTTTAAATTTTAACATTGACTCTGTGGAGTGCTGTTTTCGAGAAGGACTTATTTGTGCACTTGTAATGAGGTGATCTATTAAGAATATACATATTCTTTACAAACCAATTTACAAACCGTTCCCCCCTAATTCTAGCAAAAAAAAGAACCTAAACTGAGCCTTCGAAATAATTTCGTGTCAACATAGATGACTTCTCCAGGTTTCCCAAATGATACCCTGTTAATATACCAGCAAGTTGAAATGTACTAGGCATGCACAGTACATATGCCAAGCATCCTCATTATTGCTTAAGCAAGAAGGATGTCATCTGGATCTACTGATGTAGTAGTTGCTAGATGTGCACTCATTTTTGTGTGCCAAACACTAGTTTTTAACCTCATATCTCAGGCAAATCAATCTCCTCACGAAAAGCTTCCTGAGATCTTTCGAATGGTTTCATATTCCTCTTCAAAGATGGTGGTGATTCTAGTCTTTGGCTTTGTGTTCATAACCAGTGTTCAGAGCCAAAAATACCCCTTATATGCAGTGAAAAACATCGGTCTCTATTGAGAGTTTCACTGAATATAGCGATATGTAGTATCACATGAAAAGTCTCGATTAGTACTTTTTCAAGCAGATAATTGTTTCAAAGTCCCATTCTCAGAAACTTCCCAACAGAAAAATAATGGTAGTCTGTGCATATGGTATCTACTATAGGTCTCAAAATACAATAATAAATTGTCCTTTTCACGGCAAATTACTACTCTCCATGAGATAAAATATCAGTACCACGTTGAATGGAATATCGGGTATAGTCAACATATATTTACTACGACCTATATATAGGTGAAATCCTGGTGCAGTCAAATATTCTTAAATAAAAAATCAATAAAAGTTTTCATACCTGAAGCGCCCAATTTCCGGTTTCCCGACTTCCTGGAGAGGATTCCATATCCATAAAAAAATGAGTGATATTATTTAGCACTAACCACAGACCACTCAGAGTCGCTATACTAGGGAATGTTTTAATAATGTTGATGATGGGGATCTGGCCACAATGGACAAAGGGAATTTATTCCTACAGCTCTGTTCCTACCAAATACTCTAATAACGTAAATCTCGCGTTTCTATTTTCGAACTATCCTATGGTGAGTGTTAACGGCCTCCTGTTACCCTTATGCATTAGTTCTCGAAATAATGGACAGCTGCACCGAATGCACTAAAAGAGGCTTCATTACCCCGTAAAGGCGACTAACTGAATGTCGCAATAATGTCGTCACCGTACGGTAACAAATAGCATGTACGGACGAGTCGCCCCTTTCCTTCTCTCATTTCACATTGAGAGCAAACACCTATAAATTCTATTTATAGTCCCAAATTCCAAACCTACTGCAAGCCAGTTCAAAGGGGATAACTAGGGCGACTACCAGTCTATCATCGCTCATTTGAATTTAACAATGGCGCTACCAGCATTTAGGCCAGCCAAAAATTGCTACAGGAATAATAATGAAAGTATTCACCAAACAACCGCCAAAACCCTAAGTCCTGTCAGAAATTTGAATCATTGAATGAAGAAGACTTGCTTGCAAATCATGATATTTTTGCACTATTTGCCAACAGCAAACAGAGTGGAATGGTATCATGTTCACTATACAACTCTTAAACACGATGGTTTGGTGTTATCATCACTTCTTGGTATATTCTAGATCCTTGCAGCAGTCAATAAGTTGAACAGGAACCAGAATATTCCACTAATTTTAAACACTTAGTTCGCTCTTTTGATTGAGCAGTTAAAGGTATATCCGCAAATATGTATGTTTCAAGATGCCAGAAAGGCAATTGACCTTACGTGGTGTGGAAGATGAAACAAAGCCAAATAGAAAAGAAGAATGTAGATCTCAACCACTCCTTGTTTGATATCCGAGCACAGTGAGTTGGGGCTTAAGAATACCCTCAAAGTATTCCCTGCTTGTCGTAAGAGGCGACTAAAAAAATAGAGGTTTGTAGGCCAGCAACCTGTACAATTTACTGCTAACGAAACGTCAGTAACGCCTCTGAGATTGAGACTGACCTCACGGCAATGACCTTTGGCTATCGAAAATGGACTATGGTTGGCAGCGAGAGTTTTCAGAATGCTCGCTTTCTCCAACTTGAGCGGGAATTCCAACGATATAAGCTGAACATTATGGGCCCAAGCGAAGTAAGATGGTGGTACTCTGGATAGTACTCCTCTTCCTTTTGCGGCAATTTGCTGTTGTACTCTGGAAAGCCAAGTGGTGGCAGACGCGTATGTGGTCTCGGGTTGCTTATGACTTCTACCGCAAGGCGGTCTCTCTTGACCTGGGAGTCGATTTCTGACAGATTTCTAAATTCAATATTCTGGTCCAGGTTAAAGAGCATCACAATTGTGCAATCCTAAGCATCAACGGACACTTCCGATATAGTGGAGAAGGATGCTTTCTTCGAACGATTAAACGCAGTTCAGGGTGGGTGGGGTTCGGGGATTTCTGCAACTTCTATCGCGTCGTCCTTGATAGCACATTGTTCGAGCTCAGAGCGTTGGGATAAGCATTGGGTTGTCGACGTCATAAGATCCGGATGACTTCGGAATCGTGGAAGCGGATCAATGAATGGAAGGGGTTGAATGCTCTACTGACCGCTGCGATGGCGGGCGTGATGCGTCCAAACTCCGATACCTAGCAAAATCCCGAGAAGTTTGGCGTAGTGTATACCGCAACGAGAGAGAGTTTGCTATTACACTGGTCAGGGAAGCGGAAGATGTCGCAGATTCAGGAATGTATACCACATCACATCCGTTGAAGCTCCTACTCTTGTAGATGAAATGGCTAGTCACCGTATCATGCGAATACGGACTGTTCCTCCAAACAGAGAAAACTTTATTTCAGCCATCAATGCAATCAAACAGAGTAAAGCTGTTGGGCTTGACAGTCTCTCCGCTGAGTTATTTATCGCCGCACCTGCAGCTACTGCAGATCTGCTTCCATTCGTATAGAAATCTTGGGAATCCGAGATCTTTTCCAGAGAGTGGAAGAAGAGGATGATCAATATCCCAAAGAAGGGGACCCGTTTCGAGTGTAGCAATTGGAGGGTACCTGCGTGCTCCCTGCCGTTACAAAGATAATAGCTAAAATAATCCTGAAATGCATCAAGCAACATCTCGAAAGCTTGATCATCAGAGAGCAAGCTGGTTTCCAATCGGTATCCTCCTTCATTGCGCAGAGTTTAAGTCTTCGCTGCACCTGCTCTTCATCAATTTCGAGAAAGCTTTCAATAGCGTGAACAGGGAATGTATCTGTAGTGCTCTACGCAGGAAGGGCGTTCTAGAGAAATTGCTAATATTAGAGCGACATATAATTGTGCAAAATATCACGTGCCGCACTGAGGCAGAATCTCAGAGGATTTTGAGGTTACATCTGTCATACTGTCACCGATATTATTTCTTCTTGTTATCAATGACGTTCTTCATGCTACCTTGTTCGAAGGACGTGGAGGAGTTCAATGGACAATGGGGTCTTTCCTCAAATACCTCACCGAATCATGGATCTTAGTCAAATGAGTCTAGATTTGGAAAGAGAGGCAAGTAGAGTCGGACTGAAGATAAACACTGACAAAATGAAGGTTCTGAGTCTGACGGGTCAACACACTCTCCCTATCCACAATAATAGGCAGAGCATCGAAAGCCTCGATCAATTTGTATATCTAGGAAGCGTAGTTTCTGACGACGGCGGCACCGAACTTGCAGCACTTGCCCGACGCATTAATAGTGCTCGACCCGCTTTCGCTGCCTTGTCTAATATCTGCAGTTATTTCAATACCAACATAAAATTGAGACTGTTATGCGCTAATGTTCTTTCTGTGTTGCTATATGGGAGTAGCACATGGAAAGTGAACCCCACTGTTACTCAGAAGCTGTAAGGTTGCATCAACATCTGTTTGCGTTGTGTTATCGGAGTACACTGAGCTGACACTATCTCAAACGAAGAACTTGCTCGGCGCTCAAAATAGCCGCCCAGTGGGTCGCCCTAAGGAGGCTTGGTGGAGAACAGTACAGAAGGAGTGTGAGCGTCTCGGGAAGTCGTGAGTTGACGCGCTATACCCCACCAAAGGGTGAATGACAACCATATATATATTGCGGGTTGAAAAGTACTCAAAGGCTACTAAAGGCTAATGCAGGGTAACGACACTCATATAGACTCAGCCGCACAATTTGTCACAGTTTCTTAAAGAAATCTATCTACTTGCAGTTGCAAAGGCCGATTTTCCAACGGTTTCTAGAAGGCAATCACTTACCGGACCTAAAATTTCAAAACAATTACAAAAATATCAATAAGTTCGAAAACTTTAAGTGAATAGAGGAACGAAATAGCCAGAACTATCTTACAGGTATGGACACGATATGAGGTAATTACAACTGATTTCATAATGAACACAAGGCAAGCTACTACATGCTTACTATTGTGATCTGATAAGCGTAGGCGTCAAACGTTTCGATATTAATTATCATCCTTGCCTGGGTAACAAAAGAGAGTTTACGGGCTCGATTTCGTTTGGCGCCTTTACATAATTCATTATAATTAACGGGGTCATCCCGCGTGCCGGATCCGAGGAATCGATTTTTTTTTACATCAATTGTATCTAGATATAGTGTAGAATATATGGGCATAGCGATTTTTTGATATTCTGAGTCGTTCGGAAATTATAGTGTTAAACAGGTAAAATGTCACATGCCAGGTTTATGTCAACCATGGTAATAAAGCGGGTATTTATCGGTCCAAATGACTTCGCTAAAATCATAAGAATTGAAACCAGGGCTTTACATATGTTTCTTCAAGAAACCTAAGGTTAATGGACTAGGTATAGCATATGAACGGTGAGTTAAGATTTTATGGTTGAAAATCGCATTCTACTTTTTAAATGAAACTGCATGTTGAAAATCAGCTGCCACCATAACCCAAAATCTATCCAACGAAATTCTTTGAAATTTTCACGACTTATTCAGAACATATTTCTACGGACCGCAAACTAGGGTAATTGCGATTCATTCAGTCGTTTCTGTTTTATTCATCAAAATTAAGTTTTCAATATTTAGTTTTCAATATTTTTAAATAATCCTAGTTTGCGGACAGTGGTTAAGTTTACACGTTAAAATGCCGTTTACATTTTTCCTTTAAGATGATCACATAGATGGAGATGGGGTATCTATGTTGCTCTATATTTCAATAGCGAACTATATTATCGGGCTAGAAAATTACTACGAATGTTCAAGACATTAATAAATATATGGTAAAAAATTCGTATTTGTCCCTTTACCCAGTTCTTCGCAAAAAATTTCTGAAAAAGCGAAAAGAAACGATCTTCACACAAGATGACCCCCTTAATGGTTCATTGCAACATTCACAGAGCATTAACAGAAACTTACTGTCATGTTCATCCCTTCAACGGTAACTTTTTGAGTACCAACATATTCACATATTCTGTTTAGATTGTTCTTTAATTATGATAGTTAGTATAAAAGCACTGACTGATGATTTCGTCCAAGGTAGATGCAACTTATGAGGCGACACATCGCTCCTGAACTGAGAGCAACGTAGCCGAAGGAGAAAGCATCCAACCCTGACTACTACTTTCGACTGTTCCCAAAGTAAAGGTTAAGCAACATCTAGCAAGTTACATCTGTCTTGGATGAAATTTTCACTATTCTCAGAGTTCTCCCAATCTTAAAAAATAAAATAAGTTAATTTTGCTCCTTAATATTAGTCCAGTTAATCCGTTTTGTGCAATAATCTTGTAGGCAGTGCAATGGGATTCAGTGATTACTTTTTGCCATGACTATTTTCATAAAAGAGTGAAGGTGCTTCATTAGTATATGCCATGTACTTGTTCCTGCTAGAACTGTAAGGATATATAGTATGTACTATGAAAGCCAACTCTCTAAAACACTTCGTTCAGGTTTCTACATTTCCGAAAATTGACTCAGTAAGTCTTTTGCAGCTCTTAAAAATATGGTTTCCTACTATCATTTATTCTATTCACTAGAACTCCAACGGCCTACAAAAACTTTTTAAGCAATTATCATAAACTTCCAAATATAAGCACTTTCCGAACCAAACAAATTAATGTGTACCATTACTAAAACTTCCCTTGGATAATCTCAAAACTCGATTCATACTACCCCGGTCATATCAATATCACTTTCATATCGCAAATATCAATTTATCCCCCAATAAAGAACCATTTGAAAATACCGAATATGGAATATCCCTAAAACTATTAACGACATCATAAATTTCTTGCAACTTCGTAGCAAACTTTTCAAAATGTACGTCCAGCTACGAGTACCCATTCGTATCTTGAGTACGATATTAATAACAACTTGATATCTTTTTTCCACTTTATATTTTCAGATGGATACCATAAAAGTTTTATGGTCGTTCGGTGAAAAGGACCCGATACATGGAAATCTAAAAGGACACGGCACGAATCGTGGCGTGAAATCGCTTCATCTGCTTGAACCAATGTTCAGGAAGCCAACAAATCGAAATGAAATCAAACAATGGGATGTTACAGTTCGAAATGTAAGTTTACGATTAAGAGTTTAGTGAAGCTACACGATGAAGTATTATTCAGAATCCTTGCAACAAATTTTCGTGTAGAGTACGGTAATAAAACCATCTCACATTGTACTCAGCACAATAAAGTGAGTGTTATCTATGGAATTTAAAATTCTGATAGGAGGGACCTGCCTGCAAATATGTGGAAGCATTATTATTGGTAAACATTCACAGACACGTGAGTGTGCTCAGTGCAAATATTTCATGTTTGTTTGCACAGAATTCCGTAGCAATGTACATGCGTGTGTATGCATATAGACAAACTTGCTTTTCAAGGCGGATACTGATGCCTCTGAAGCAACAAAATAGGGAAACCATAGAAAAAATACTTCAAATAGCCCGAATTCCAACTATCGTTCAAAATTCTATTACGGTTCATTTATTGATTCATGATAGATAAAAAAATATAAGAAAATTATTTAATAAGAAATGCTTTCTAATCCAATTTAATGCATCCACATTAAAGGAGCCAAGATAATTTCCAAAACTTCAAGCAGGTCAAACTATTAAAAATGGGGGCACAATAATTCTTTAGGACTCAGTTTAGTTTCCTTGGTACCATTATTAACTGTTCAAAATACGTAAGTATCCGGTACACCTATTTGTATCTGTTTTTATTGTAAAATAAACTTAGGGAGCAGAATGACTTGTTATTCATCACCTAATTTCGGATGACTTGTTTCCAAAAGTAGAAACGACCTACAGTGGTTAAAAAAAGTTTGTCAACAACGAGCAATAAAATGAGCACGAGAGGAAATGTAGGAAAACAATTCGTTTATTATGCCAAAATGGGTTGTAACACATAAAAGAAACATTATTCAAAACACATGTACAAAAATAGGAGAAAAGTGAATCAAATTAACACAGCCATAGGCAAACGAAAGAAGATCTAACTTCACAGTCAAAAAAGTATCTCAACACTACACATGATAAGATCAATCGCGCTCAAAAAAATAGGACCAAAACAGTTTTTAATACTTCGTGTATCCATCGTTGGCTTTAATTACGGCTAAGAACCGACTAGGCATCGATTCCACCAGAATTCGAAGGTAATGTGTGGAAACATTATTTCATTCTTCCACGAGTGGCATTCTCATTTCTGCTTTATTTGTGACGGGTGGGCGTTGATGAATATTGCGGTATAATTGGTTCCATAGATTTTCAATGGGATTGAGATCCAGTGATTGGGGAGGCGCTGCTAATACTTTAGGACACTTGTAAAGGAGTCATGCCCGGGTTGCATACGCTTTATGTTTCGGATCGTTATCCTGGTAAAACTGAAACAAGTCTAAGGTGCCTAGTTTCTCTGCACTCTGATGCAGACTTTCTTTTAAAATTTTTATATAGTCTTTGGTAGTCATCGTTCCTTCAATAAACCACCATGTTACGCTGCCTCACTTCCCCTCTAGTAGCAGTGTACCTGCAGAGGTTAAGTGCTCCTTTATATAATTCGCAGAACACAATATGGCTACGAATTGTATTGAGCGCAAATCCGTCCATACTTTGGGCCAAACCTTGGCCAGGGCTCAACATATTTTTTTTAAGAATCGCGGGTCCTAACTCCGCATCCACTTGATGACGGATCGGATCAAATGGGGGACAACTTGCTCCCTCTTTTTATGGTCCACGGATCCCTCGTTTAGAGCTTAGCACCCAAACTTTTAAAATGTTAGGCGATGACAACTTTACTTTATAGGCGGATGTGAGGCAGCGTATGACGATTTGCCTCTGCCCTGGTAAGAAACAGAAAAGTTGTCATCGCCTAACATCTTGAAAGTTTGAGTGCTTAGCTCTAAACGAGGGGTCCGTGGACCATAAAAAGAGGGAGTAAGTTGCCTCCCATTTGGTCCGGTCTGTCATCAAGTGGATGCGGAGTTAGGACCGGCAATTCGATTAACCTATTCAGCATTGAGTAGCATACTTTTGGGTTACACTGAACTATTCGAAGGATAACTCGCTTGTCTTGCAATGACAGTTTTTCAGGTCAACCAGCGCGCGGTTCCCTGTCAATTCTATCCTCGTCTTTATAAGCCCGGAGTATTTTATAAACAATGCATAGTCTCATATGCAATAATTCTGCAATTTTTTAACCCGATAAATCTCTTTCCGAATTGAAAATCACCAAGTGGCGCTTTTCAAATGAAGTATCACGGGATTCACGCGACATCTTCTTGCACCTTTTGTTATTTTACGCGGCCACTTGGGTAACAATTTCACATAAACTGCATCAATTATATCACGCAACGGCACTTTGTTGTGTTGCATGGTTATCGGTATTACCTATCAATTGAAACACCTCATTAACAACATAGCGTACTAACTATTCTCGTATGTTGACATACTTTTTAAGGTTTTGTTTTGTTTGCAAAAAAGTGGGATTTTTACCCACTAATACCACGAACCTAGGACATTGGAAGAATATGTGCGCTGGGTCTCTGGGACCCCGTCGCAGCTTCGACAATTAGGTGAGGTGTCCAATTTAAGCTTGTACAGGTATTGACGGTATCCTCCATGGCCGGTGAGAAACTGGGTGAGATTATAATTTATCTCCCAATGCTTTCTCTCCAGCCACTCCCTGATGGAAAGGACCAACCTGCAAGTCCAACGACCGTTTTCTGTCTGGTCGTATCGCTGTTGCCATCTGCTTATGTAACTCTCCCTTTCGGCTTTTTTCACCTGCGATAAGGGAGAGATGGACCTGGTGTTATAAATGTTCATCATTTCGATTGCCAGGATGTGAATCGGCATCATTCCCGAGATGACGAACGCTGCATCGTCTGAGAAGGTCCTGCAGGCAGAATACACCCTTAAGGCTGTTCTTCTGTAAACCGTACGACCGTGTCTGTCTGTCTGTATGTCTGTCACACGCACTTTTCTCAGATTGACACGAAATTTGGTGAGAAGGTGGGAACTGTGAGTGGGGGATCCCCATACATGTAAAAGGGGGTGTAAAAATTTTTTTCACTGAATATAATCATGTGGAATATCAAATGATTAGTATCAAATCAAATATCAAATGATTAGTAGTAGTAGTAGATTAGTACTTTTCGAAGCCGGTATTAGTTATGAGATTTGTTAGAAAGGCGGGGAGTGGGAGGGGTGGAAATTGATGATTTCTTTAACGGACCCATTCTCAGAAACTACCTAACCGTAAAATCTGAAAAAAAATCATGAAGCTGCCTCTATATGGTGCCCAGGCCTCAAAATACTCTCCGTGTCGATAACTGTTCAAATTAAGTTAATAATAGCATATTACGCTATTTTTGGGGAAATTGAGTAAAACCCCCCTTATGTTTATCCCAGAGTTATAAAAGTTGGTAGTAGTATAAAATATAAGCACATTATCCCCAAGTTTGATCAAAATGATACTATTAGTAACAAAGTCACAGTAGCTCAAAGTTGACTTTACCGTGTAAATTTACTGCAACTAAATATCAATATCACACTAACTAACGTGGGTAGTCAGACCTGCTACATGCATATACATAACGGGCTATGTACAAATGGGATAGTCCTACACTCAAATATACTCACAGAAGAAGCAAACAAAACCTTTCATACCTGAAGCGCCCAGCTTCCGGTTTCCCGACTTGTTTTGATTTTGAATTTAGACTTTGTTTTCATTTTCCTATTACTGTGTCATTTTGCTTTTCTTTTTTCCTGTATCCGCGTTACCAAAAATTTGGGCATACTCAATCTATTCTTCTCATACTTTTTTTTACCACTGTATATTTATCGGTTTTTCCCACAATTGATTGGCTTCGTTTTTGTCAAACCAAACATATACATAGAAGACTTGCTTCAACTGTGGAAGATCAGCTACCAACAGCACGACAATAGTTTCATCTAAGTGATCAGCCTCTACTAGTTATTATCGTTGTAAATGTCCTGAAATTCTAACAAACATCGCCCCGACTTTTACAAATGCAGCTAAAACCAGCAAATATTTCCCTCACTAGATATTTTTATTTTGCTTTAGATAAATATTCTAAGTCATCATGATACTGAGCTTTTGGAGATAGCCTCAGCACAAAGCACAGTAAACCACACAATTTACGAAATTTTTGAAAAGTCAACACCAACAATTTTGTGAAAAACATGTGCTAATTAAATTAATAGACAGTTCTTACAAATCACAAACAATTCTGTCAACCACCGTTAGTGCGCGAATTCGGAACAAAGGGTTTCAACTAACTTTACTGCTTTTTCATTACGCTGTTATGTGTAGGCTGCATCGTGGGGCGAATATAGTGCTATTCTCATCTCAAATGGAAAGTGCTTTTTTGGAGAACAAGGAGGCTACAAATATAAATTGGAACGTTAGGTGGGATTTTCTTTGGTAGATGAAGTTCGTCAAAATGAAGGACCAATGCTAAATAGTGGCAGGTGTAGCCGATTTAATGCGCATTTCACTAAAAACTAAAATTTATTAGGTCGGGGGAAACCCGACTCCGTTTTTTCGCAGTTATAGATCGAGATAAATAATTGATTCCCCATAACCTTACCACCCTATGAGATGGCTCCCGCAAAAAAAAAAGTTTTGAGAGCTTAGTTCGGTTAGTGGTTTCTTGATTGAGGAATCGTCGAAGATTGCGAGAGCCGTTGGGAGGAAAGATGATAGTGCCTACTTCTGCATGGATTGCCAACGCTTGGATGCGATAACTGTAAGAGTTTCATACTCGTCATTCCATATCCTTTTCACGCTGCTTGGTGTATTCACTTACGAGTTAGTTATCACCAGGTGAAGGAAAAGACTCAGATGGTAAAAACGCGTTCGTGATTCCTTTCAGAACTTTTAGATTCAACCCTATGCCATTTGGCTTGGAAAATACACCGAGTGTGTTTCGGCAAACCTTACTGACCATTTCCGTCGAAATTTAAAATAATCATTAATGCTCTCGTATTAACACATTGTGCTATCAACTAATTTTGAGGAACATTCAAAAGATCTGTAGAAAGCGTTTAACCGATTAAGGCAACCGTCGACCATCCTATATGTGACTTCGTTTCTTCCCAGGTAAAATATATTGGATATCTGATTACCATAGAAGAAATATCTGTTGAACCTGAGCAGGCGGCTACAATGACAGATCATGTTGGCCCACGAAACGCGAAGAAAGTGCATTCGTGTCTGCAGGAGACCTAATCAGGAAGTGAACAACAATCGTTTGATATATTGAAATCTTGCCTGATTTCTTATGGGCTAACCCTTCCTAATTACAGGTTAGTGCTGTTTTCTTTCAAGGCGAAGGCGCTGACAACATTTTTTTGCAATATGGCACCCGTTTGTTGACCGATGCGAAACGAAACTATTCCAACTGTTCTCGCCCATATCGCAGGACTTTGAAAGAATTTTGTAGTTGCAATAATGTTTCACGGGACATCATTCAAACTGATCATTACACTATTACCTCCTAAATTCGAATTCTCCGATTGGTAGATTGCATGATGGCAAGGTTCATCAATTCAAGGTTTTCAAACAGGAAGTGGGATATACCCTTCCTATCTTGCCTATACGAAGTAGCAGAAGAAGGTACGAGTCAAATCAAGTGTCGAGGTTCGGCAAAAATAGAAAACAATCCCCAAAAAAGGAAAATTATTTCCTTTTTAAGGTTTTGTGTAAACACAAAACCTTATTAAAATCGGTTTACTGTCTGTCTGGTTGTCCGTCTGTCTGTCTGTCTGTCTGTCCGTCACACGCATTTTTCTCGGAGACGATTGTAGCGATTGACACCAAATTTGGTAGAAAGGTGGGAACTGTGAACGCTCACGCATATAGTGAGTTACATCCTTTTACGTTGAATTTAGGGGAGGTCCCCATACACGCAAAAGGGGGGTGTAAATTTTTTTTTAATCAAATATAGTCATATGGGGTATCAAATTAAAGGCCTCAGTGAGTACTTTTCGAAGCCGGTCTTAGTTTTGACTTTTGTTGAAAAGGTGGGGAGTTCGGGGGGTTGAAAGTGGTCATTTTTTAACGAACCCATTCTCAGAAACTACCAAACCGAAAAATCTGAAAAAAATCAAAGGGCTGCCACTATATGGTGTCTAGGCTCCGAAATACCGATACCTGTTCAAATAAAGTTAATAATAGTACATTACTATAATTTTTAGTAATTGACAGCGAAACCCCCCTTAAGTTCACCCTAGAATCACAAAATTTTGCAACAATGTAAGCTATAGTATAAATCATGATCTTGCCAAATTTGGTAAAAGTCGTACTATTACTAATAAAGTTATACTAGGTCAGAACTGTCGCTCCTCTGCAAATTCAAGACTATGAATGTCGACATCACCTGAATATTGATATTTTCACATAATAATATATGCTAGTGGGACAAATGCACACTCAAATTTCTTTGTAAAAGAAATACACAAAACCTTCATACCTGAAGCGTCTAGCTTCCGGTTTCCTGACTTGTTTTGGGGATAATAGTGACAACAATATCGCTCTGTTCACTGGTCGGAACTATTTATTGGTTGGCAAAAAAGCGAAGTTTTCCAAAGCTAACATGATGACCCTAGAGTTGCATATTTTGGAACAGAGCACACGTATCAGAGCATTTGTCTGGACCACTACCTAAATGGAATGAAAAAAGGTACATTTTAATCATCGATGATACCTGCTCCAAAGTATCAAAAGCTGTTTGATCTGAATTGTGCTACTGTAGAAGAATGTGCTACGATGATTAATAAGGCTTTCCTCCACATCGGTTGCCCAAAAATGTTATTTCTGATAAACGCGTTCCATTAATCTCGGTCGTGGTGCAACATGTTTGCCTGGTACCATTAAGGAAAGATTCATACCATTATACAATGCCCCAAAGAATATTTTTTTTGTCTGTGAAACTCTTCAAAGCATCAAACAAAAATTAGTCCTCGTCAGTTAAGCATCGTTGGAAATATTCACTACTTAGATAAAGGATCATTTATTTGGCTGGATTCAAACGCAACCTGAAATCTCTGTTGTTAACAAACTGGTTTGCGCTTTGCTCAAAAGTCCCACTGGGAGTTTATATGGAAGAAAAAAAGGTCTCTAAACCCAAAACAAAATAGATTAAATCATAGAATTTAATATAAATGGAAATAATTCGCTATAAATAGAGACACACATTTGTTTTTATTAAAAATAATGAAAGAAGGGGGAAATCATCAATTGCGACTGGCATTGTCACACAAGATAGTTATTGGAAGTATCTGGTTTCTGTGTTCGGACACCTTTAATCAAACACCACCACCTTTCAGTCGAAAGAAAGAATGTTGCATATTGGGTAATGCAACAACCTCAAAGAACACATGACGCATGTTGAGACTTACCACCAACTCCGCCGAGTGGAGAAGTGATCTCGTTCAAATATTACCAAAAAGCAACTTGCGTTCTAAAAATCTACTATAACGTCAAAGCTTCTAACATACAAGACAAGGCAAGGTCCGGAAAGCAATCTGGACAGTCTAACCGGACAATCCCCTTTTCAAGAAACCGCGTTCCTCTGGAGATATAAATACCAACCTTATCTTATTGAAATCTCCACAGCTCTCCTCATCAATTTTGTAGTTTTCGGAATTCATTTGTGTGTTGATTGTGTATATTGGATTCCTACCACTAAATGCAACAAGTCGGAAAACCGAAAGCTAGACGCTTCAGGTATGAAAGTTTTGTGTATTTCTTTTGTAAAGAGATTTGAGTGTGCATTTGTCCCATTAGTATGTACCACGTAATATATGCATATACCCACTTTCAAGTGATATTCACATTCAAAGTCTTGAATTTGCACTGAAGCGACAGCTTTGACCTATTATAACTTTGTTAGTAATATTTCGATTTTCACAAAATTTGGTGGGATCATGTTCCATGATGAAGCCTACATTATTGCAAAATTTTGTGATTCTAGGGTGAACTTAAGGGGGATTTTAATGCCAATTACTAAAAATTATAGTAATGCAATATTATTAACTTTATTGGAACAGGTATCGGTATGGAGGGTATTTTTTTCAGATTTTTCGGTTAGGTAATTTCTGAGAATGGGTTCGTTAAAAAAATGATGATTTCAACCCCCCGCACTCCCCACCTTACCAAATCAATGTCAAAACTAAGACCGGCTTCGAAAAGTACTAACCGAGACCTTTAATTTGATACCCCACATGACTATTTTTGATGAAAAAATGTACACCCCCCTTTTGCATGTATGGGGACTTCCCTTAAATCCGACGTAAAAGGATGTAACTCACTATATGCGCGAGCGTTCACAGTTCCCATCTTTCTACCAAATTTTGTGTCAATCACTATAACCGTCTCCGAGAAAAATGCGTGTGACGGACAGACAGACAGACAGATAGTAAACCGATTTTAATAAGGTTCTGTGTTGACACAAAACCTTAAAAAGGGCCCACGACATCGCAATCCTTCACCAAAATTTCGACTCATCCAGATTCCCACTTCCCCTCCCAAATCGTGCCATTTACAGCCATACGGTCTATCCAGATTGAGTTCCTTCTCGCCTAACAAGACTGGGAATTTCCACTCGTTGTTCCATGTCATATATTTATTTTCGAACTCAAGTCTGCCCAGTGTATGCCGTTTTATACACATATTTCCATATGAAATTTCTTGATTTTATGATTGATGTAATGATTAACAACTTTGGGGGATTCTTAGGCCAATTGGGAGTTATATTTTATCAAAAGCCGATTTATCCTTTTTCAGGGTCAGTCAATCTTTTTCCTTTTGAGGTGTTTTTAGTAAATCAACATCAATTCGAAAATGCAATGATGAATGAAAATGAAAATGATCTTTATAGAACATTATTGGAATTCTCAGGTATTTACTTTATATACACACGGTAGTCTTTATGTGACCCTATTCAAATTTCGATATCTATTTTATCTGGGTTATTATACAAAAAACTAAATTCAGTTATCTAAAAGCAGCAAGCGTTTGCCTACCAGTCCTAATTCAATCCCCAACTACATCAGCATGGAGGCCAGATACGCATTAACTTATTAGGGACGCGGGATAAGCAACAAATTGGTCACCCATTCAGAAAGTATGACAATTCCATTAGTAGCTATAACTCGCGGTGGGATTCAGTACCCCAAGATGATCGTACTACAATTACATGTCACAGAAGAGTAAACAAAAGATGTATACTTCTCGAGATTTTTTTCGACATATAGTACAATCCCGATAATTCGTATGGTCAAGGGACTGACAATCTGGTACGAAATATCAGGATTACCAATTGTCTGGAGTGCAAAATAAAGAAAATTAACTCTACGCACGGGTAAATTTGTACAAATTAGTCGGAAATGCAAATAATCGGTGTACGAATTATCGGGATTCCACTGTATTTATTTTATTGAATATTTCTAGAATAGAAACTACCAATAGATTTTCGAATCTTAAAGCTAAACTAAAGATGTATTCCTCGCCAGTGCGATAGAATACATTTTTGTTGAATAATAAAAATAAAATAAAATAAAATAAATAAATACATAAATTCTATCGCACTGGCGAGGAATAAGATTATGGTGTCTAACATACATAACGTTTTGCTTGTAAAAACAAGTTAAGCGACGACGGCTTTACGGTTTCTTACCAGGGCAGAGGCAAATCGTCAGACGCTGCCTCACCTCTGCCCTGGAAGCAGCGTGACCGTAGCGGCTCGCAAATGTTGAATGCTCCTTTATATAATTCGTAGAACACGACGGTCACGCTGCTCCCAAGGCAGAGGTGAGGCAGCGTCTGACGATTTGCCTCTGTCCTGGTAAGAAACCTTAAAGCCGTCGTCGCTTAACTTTTTTTAAAAGTTTGGGTACAAGCCCTAAGCGAGGGTCCGTGGACCAGGAAAGAGGGAGTAAGTTGCTCCCCATTTGGTCCGGTCCAGCATTAAGTTGATGCAGACTTAGGACCCCATCATTCTCAAAACGAGTTTTGCTTGTCTTTTAACTACTTTCTAGAATAATCATTTTACTTAACAGACTGAAACTAGGCTATTGTAGCAGTCTCCTGGCTAAGTGGATAGGATGGGAAGCTCACCTCCGTGTGTACTTTGTCACCCAGAATCTAAAAAATTATTGTCGCAATTTTAAGGTCCCCGTTGGTGTTTGCATTTTTCATATACCAATGTGTAAAGGTGATAACCCGGAGTACCCTGGACTGGGCTGTAGCAACAATATATTAGACGCGCCTGCTGAACCCTAAAGTCGAATACCGTAAGTCCATATTGGCGTTATGATGACTTTGTACAACAAACGTTTGTACTCAATTCCCAGTTTAGAGTTTTTGTTTAGTTAATCGTCTACCCAAGTGCAAAACGGAAATACTTTACCTCTTTTTGTTGAGGGATCATTACATTACATTCTCGATTCAGGGTGAAAGTGTCGTGATAGCACTTGGTTTAACTTACGCGAATTCTCCATTTTATAAGCCCTTTTCCAATTTTCTTAGGCGCATTTGTAGATTCCTTGATACAACCTAAGGATCGGTGTGGATACCTAATGTCAGTATCAGGGGGCTATCAGGTAAGGATCAGTTGGTACACTTGGTGTACAGATGAGGTAGAATGTCAGCTCGAGGACACTTCCTTGAGGAACTCTAATTTAGATGTTTAATTCATGACACGTGAAGCTTTTGTATTTCATTTTGAATTTGCACTTCAGAAGAAAAGATTCCAAAATTCCAAGCAACTTCTCTATTTTAAAAATTGGCCTTTGTGCCACACTTTGTCAAACACTTGCGCCACATTCGAAATGACAGAGCAATACTTTCTACCCGCCAGTGCAATCCTTATATCAGAGATGATCCTGTGAACTTATTCCATTGTACCATGCTTCTCCCGAAAGTCAAACTGAGAAGATGGGTGCCAGACTTCTGGGCGGGTAGGATGCAATCTGTGTTGGTTTCTTCCCACATTTATGCGTCATTGTAATTTCTGTAAACTTTGAAGCCTTGGGGAAATAGGTGGAACGTTGAATGAGCCATGTGGTAAGGTCATGTTCTGAAGCTTTCTTTGGGTGCACTCGTTCTTTAACGACTCGAGCAACTTGTTTGCCTCTAAATGAAAAGTTTCTCTTTGACGTAACCATGGATATTTTTGAAGTCGAGACTCCTGCGGTAAATTGACGGAGAATACTTTTCCTTTCCAAATGCTGCCCCTTTCTCAGCATTACTTTTTACCAAAATGCCGTATGTTGCTCTTGGCAATTCAAATTGACCAGGTCTCTTCAATCTTCTTGTAACTCTTCACGGGGAAAATTCGGTTTACGTAATTTCTGTTCCCGTTGATTCTTGGGCTTCATGAAACGATCGACTTGCTCTGACTAAACGTTTTTAAGGTCCTGTGTGAAACTGGAGCTAACGTCACGAAATTTGGTGAGAATATGTGGTCTGTGAACCGTTACACATACAACCAGTTGTATCATTTTGTGTTGGGCTTAAGAGAAGCTCCCCACATATGCGAAGTAGCATTGAAACACGGCGTTAGAGACATTGGACCATCTCATTTCTGATTGCACTGTAATACACCGGTGCTAGACACAAACAAGCATAATATTGTATGTAAGGTAATTCATCAAAACCTTCTATATAAACATGGGCTGATCACGGGAACATGCTCGGTTTAACGGTATGAACCTCACGCAGTACTTGATAGTTCTGCTTACAGGATGTATTACACAACAAACCTGGCGTGTATTACACAACAAGCCTGGCATGCTTTTAGTTGATAAGACGGGTCGCTCCGTGTTTGTTATTGATGTTGCTATCTCCCACAATAGCAACATTGAACTACGAACCACTGATTCGGGAAATCAAAAAAATTTGGCGTCCCGTGAAAGTGGTTGTATTTCCCATGATATTGTCAGCTACAGGTATTGTACGAAAATCCCTCATGGCTTCCCTTGATGGCGACGGATTCTCTCATTAACCTACCACCGGTCACCAGCGCTTCTTTACCATTTAAGTAGGTAGGATCGTCCGAGCCTAAATGCTTGGCGCAAAGTGGTAAAATTGGCCATCCGCCGCGATCGTGACAACTTGGAAAATAAAATCTCTGATCCTGCCACTGTCTTCTCAACTTGTGCTTTATTTATGCTATGTGATGCACTACTTTATGGAAGATTGACGATATATGGACGTTGGAATTTGAATAGAGTCTTGTCTACTTCACCTCTGATTTTCAATGGAGTGTATATTTGCAAATGAGCTCTTATATACTTATGGCATTTGACAAGTGCGTTGATTAGTGGCTATATTCCTACTTTTATTGTTGGTATGCGCCCAAGTGTCATAATGATGTTGGCGAGCGGTTTGAAAACAGCATGCTCCCGCCTCACTGAAGTCCGTCAATTTACATCGTTCAGCTAGGCGGTAAGTGGGCTGTCCATATGCCGATGATAAGTCTAGTGTCTCAGGCTAGCACTTCCTACAACTGCTTTCGTTCCGTCTAGATTTCCAATGATTGTGCTTAGCATTAAAGTCCCCAGTGACAAGAAATCTGTCCCCCAAATCTTAAAAATCGAATATTTGAGTGGTTTAAGGATGACACTAGATCGCAGTAATGGTTATTTTGCTGGTCCACTCCAGTAATCGGATTGAAGTTTCTTAGAGGTGGCCTTTGCAGTAATCTTCTAGAAAATAATGCTTAATGCGAGATCTAATAAGTATTTCGATACGAACATGGGTTTTCTTTTCAGGATGCTTGGTATTGTAGAAGCAATACCCATTAAGGGGGGTCACTACACATTTTGGGTAAAAAATTAACATTTTTTTTATTTTTTTTCTCATAATATAACTATTTCGGGAGATCTGAGATGTAGAAGGCTAGAAACAGCAATTAAGGACTAAAACTAATTCATTCTAACCGCAGTTCTAGTTCTAGATGCAAAATAAGTTCTACTGCGCTGTGAGAAACTTTGTAACAAACAGAAGTATTTCAGTTTTTCCCATTTCCTTTAAAATCATTTTTGACCTTTAGCATAACGCATCCATACAATCTGCTCCTCATATTGTCATTATTTTTTTTCCTATTTAATTCTTAATGAAACTACACTTTCTCATCCCACTTAATACTTTATCAACGATAGGCCTAGGGCCGTGAGATAGCACATTCTAGCACCGGGCAATAAGAACAAGAGGATGGCGTTCAACTAGTTCAACCATTCCATTATTATCCATTCTATTATCTTCAGTAATATTATTTAATTATTATATTGACGGAAATTCTAACGATGAAAATGAAAGATGAAGAATGAATGAATGAATGAAGAAAAGTATGCTAAAATTATTGTATTTTGAACCTACACGGAATTGAGATTCTCAAATCACGGTCTAGTGTATGAAGCCATTGTTTCGATTGGCTTCATGGGCGTTTCCGTCGGCTTTGATGTTCAAATCAATCTTAGCTAGTGAGTTTCCATCAATACACAGTACATGACTATACGATCAAAGACGCCTCTGCATACCACGAGGAGGCGTTCATTTGCTTGGTTAGTTCGACAGTACTCAGAAACATAGCAACATGACCAACAACGCTACAATAAATTTTGGATTTGAGACTTTTATGGATAGGTTGATCGCCAACTGTCGAACGTCACTTCATTCAGGTTGCGTTGGTGCCTAAAGCAATTTATTGGCGTAGTTAATCATAGGTTGTTCTGAGCAGGCCGTTGTGACTGACAATGAAACTGTCTGCTACATTAGATCCGGTAGTCGGTTGTAATAATTCACGTCACGCTAGATGTCTCCAAAGTTTATAAGCGATGAGGTTGTGTGGCAACGCCAATCATCTTCTCTAGACCCAGAACTGCAATGTAGAGAGGGCAACGCTCTACACGGTATTTCCCCACGACCATGAGTAACCGCGCAACGTGTATTGCGTCAAGTTTTGATGAACACAGCTTGCTCTACGGTAATTTAAACGATATCATGCATGCAGTTCTGCTCTCCTCAATAATTCCGTTGAAGAGCTCATTGAGCCCCAAGTCTCCACTGTCAATCGATCCGGGTTTTTTCATCTAAAAACTTATAATAGCGGATTTCTTCTCGTAGACCTTCATTTGTACATATATACATGTTCGCTATTTACCCTTTAGTGGGGTAAGCACGTTAACGGCCGCGCTTCAGCTCCGCACAGGACTTTCCAAGATGCTCACACTCCTCTCCTGCTCTGCGCCAAGTGCCCTTGGGGCGACCAACTCGTCAGCCATGTTGAGAGAGCAGAGCAATAGAATTGTCATCCTCCCTTAATATGTGACCTATTCACTGCCACTTCCATCTTTCGATCACATCTCGTACGGGTGCCGACTAAGCTCTTCGTTTGTAATAATATCAAACCAGGGTACTGCGATGATGCAACACAAACAGGTGTTGGCGAAGGAGAAGCCTTCGAGTGACAGAGGGAGTTATTTTCCATGTTCAACATAGAATATAGCAACACAGAAAAACACTAACTAAACTTAATCTTGATGTTGAAACAAGTGCATTTTCAGATTTTAGACAATGTAGCGCTGTTAATGCGTCGGGCAACATTCAGTTCAGTGCCAATGTCAGCAGAAACCACCAACGCGAAATCACCAACATTTACTACACAACAGGCCAGTGCGCTCTGGTATGTTTTAACGATGGTTTGATTCGCAGGACGTTGTAGGAATACGCTCGACACAATCAATCCTTATGAAAAAGGCTTTATCCCAATGCACTGGCTGCCGTTTGCCGGCACAGTCCTAAACATGCCTGGTGACGATGCAATTGTCACCAGGCATGTTTAGGACTGTGCCGAGTAAACAACTCTTATAGATGGCAAAACCAACACAATATTAAGCACCTGGACAAAACAAGTAAAGGAGTTTATCATCATTTTTACTGCGTTCCCGTTCAATATCGCATCTTTTGGCACGACACCATGAAGTCTTTTCATTATCATCATCAATAAGGTCTTAATAAGGAACTCCAGACATCCCGGTTTTGCGCCGAGCTCCAACAAATCGATATCACTAAAAGCTTTCTAGCGTCCTAACCTACGCCATCATTCATCTCAAGCAGGGTCTGCTTCGTCTTCTTTTTCTACCATTGATATTGCCCTTATAGACTTTTCAGGTGGGATCATTCTCATCCATACGAATTAAGTGACCCGCCCACCGTAACCTATTGAGTCGGATTTTATCCACAATCGGACGGTCATGGTATCGCTCATAGATTTCGTCATTGTGTAGGCTACGGAATCGTCCATCCTCATGTAAAGGGCCAAAAATTCTTTGGAGGATTCTTCTCTCGAACGCGGCCAAGAGTTCACAATTGTTCTTGCTAAGAACCCAAGTTTCCGAGGAATACATGAGGCTGGCAACATGATAGTCTTGTACAGTAAGAGTTTTGACCCTATGGTGAGACGTTTCGAGCGGAACAGTTTTTGTAAGCGGAAATACGCTCTATTGGCTGACAACAACCGTGCGCGGATTTCATCATCGTAGCTGTTATCGTTTGTGATTTTCGAGTTCGAGTTGTATTTTTCTATCCTTATTCTTCCTGTTTGACCAGTACGGTTTGATGTTGTTGGTTGATTCGTCTTCGGTGCTGACGTTGCCACCATATATTTTGTCTTGCCTTCATTGATATGCAGCCCAAGATCTCGCGCCGCCTGCTCGATCTGGATGAAGGCAGTTTGTACGTATCGGGTGGTTCTTCCCATGATATCGATATCGTCAACATAGGCCAGTAGTTGGATGGACTTAAAGAGGATCGTACCTCTTGCATTTACATCAACATCACGGATCACTTTCTCGAGGGCCAGGTTAAAGAGGACGCATGATAGGGCATCCCCTTGTCGTAGACCGTTGTTGATGTCGAATGGTCTTGAGAGTTATCCTGCTGCTTTTATCTGGCCTCACACATTGGTCAGGGTCAGCGTAGTCAGTCTTATCAATTTCGTCGGGATACCGAATTCTCTCATGGCCGTGTACAGTTTTACCCTGGCTATGCTATCATAGGCGGCTTTAAAGATGGTGCCACTGTTGCCCATGTTCCAACAGTTCTTCCATCGCTTGCCGCAGAAAGAAAATCTGATCAATTGCTGATTTGCCTGGAGTGAAGTTTTTTAGAGAGCGCAAATGTCAATGCGTATTTTCCGAAGGGTTCTTGAAAATTCGGACATTCGTTCATTACGTCCGTCATAATTGAAGTGTGTTTAGCGATGATTTGAACAAATCAACATATAATTCAATTTCAAAGTTCAACATTCCAGAAACCCGGTTTGTCGCTCAGCTCGTTCGAACGTTCTATTTTTCTGTCATTAATGTGGGTAAAATACCGTCTTTCAGCCTTCGCAAAAGAAATATTTTTTACGGGAGCCCTTGTAAAAACTTCAACTTCTTCAACGAATTAAATCAAAGCAAGTACCCCGGAACATCAATTTTTAAGAACAGTGAATAAATACGGGGCCAAATCTTGCGAGTATGGTGATTGGCCTATAGCATCTTTGACAACCGATTTGCCGTATTTGATTATGACCAAATATTATTCTGTAGGAGACCATCCTGCCTTTCCCGGTAATATAAAAGTGGATAGCACATTTTTCTGCTTTCTACTACTCCAATATCGTAGAATTGTTTGGATATTTTGATGATTTCAACATAATTTTTTAGTTAATATGTCTCTACACATATAAAGCTATGAAAAGCAACGTCGAAAATTAAACTTTCTGCACCCTAGGGTATGAATGGTCGCTTATATTCAAACGACTACTGAACTGCACTGGGGGGGCACGTGCACTCTCAGTATTCGTCAACTTTAGGTAAGGAAGTAAAGTCCTGCAATTGTAGTTAGCAAAAATCAACTCGGAATAATTGGTCTTTTGACCAAAATCCTTCAGATACGTAGCCTTTTATTAGAAATTCTCCTGTTTTCATTCCAATGCACAGTAACGTGCTTCAAATTTATCTCTACTCTCATTTTGAAAACGACTAGTTTTTTGCTGGTGTTCGCAGATATCTCATGCACAACGGAAGGTGATGTTCTTTCAAAAACTTTCACACGCTCAGAGTTTCTTTCTTCAATGGCTCGACGACCTTAGTCAATCCTTGACCTCCATTCAGAGTACCTAAGCCAAAAAAGCTCTGGTAAAAAAGTAACTCATCTCGACATGGAGCAATTAAGTTCTTTCGCATCGAAAATCACAAAATAGACAGGAGTATATGCTCAAGTTTCCAGCCATAACAGTTTCTGAGAATGATCAAATTCAACTCTGGGAAGCATTGCAAAGTGCAAGCAGTACTTCACTCATCAAGCAGGGCGTCCTGTAATTAAATCAAACACTAATTCAAGCTCTCATAAAACGTTTGAAATATTTGCCAAGATTACGATTGCTGAGAAGCTAGACTTTACCTTTAATTGAAGACGGACCTCGCGTGGTGGTAATCTAAGTGTCTCTTATGTGAGCCTTCTCTGACGAACTATCCTTTCAGTATTACGTCAAAGGAAATCAGTAAATAATAAGTCTTGCGAAAATGCTTTTAAATAAAAAGCATCAAATTTGCAATTTTGCATTAGTTCTCAACAGTTCCCATCAATTCAAATGTCGTTTTCTTTTTCAAATATTTTCTAAAAAATTACAAATTAAATATTTTACCAGCATTAACTGAACACATTAACTGAATCTCAGGAGTGGAAACGATAACATCTTCCAGACTGTTCTCAGCCATGAGAATAGCTGCGTTAAAGTTCATGCAATCTGAATAACAACAATCGCCAACACTTTAAAAAAAATCCCCACAAAAATTTTATGCATCTTCCCGAAATCGTTTTTCGTTTATTGAGCTTTTATTGCACATTATTGTTGTTGTTCTTACAAAATAAAGGTTAGACATTAAATCACCTTTATTTGTTTTCAACATTTTTGCGGGCCATTATCTTCCGCCACCTTTCCAATCATAATACACGAAATCAATGATTCGTCACAATCATGAAATCATGAGAAAATATGTTGGAAAAAAAAATAAAATTTTAGCGTTTGGGGGAAATTGTTTTTGGATAATTATCATGTAATTGAATTACATGAGATAAAAGGGGACATGTGACATGTTTCAATGAGAATTTTTCGTAGATTGTCGGCCTATTTCCCCATACCTACCCATGAGCAAACTTTTTGCATTTTTAAGGCTTTTCTTCGTTTTACAGTCCTATTGTAGGATAGGCCATTACGAAAAGGATCTTGTTGTTTCCGTGTAGTTTGCCTTTTTAAGGCTCTGCGAAAGAAATCAGTCTGTGTGGCACAACCACTTCTCTCAGAAATATGGTGAGAAATCACAACTGTGGCTACTGCAGTGAATGACATTATTGTATGTTTACTTTTAAGAGTGTACCCATACATGTGAAAGATGAATATAATATAGTCGAGTTAAATAGATTAAAAAAAAGTCTCGATTAGTACTATCCGAAGCAACTCGTAGCTTTATCATCCTGGATAGGTTGGGTGGTGGTAGATTATAAAATCTTTATTTAAATCAAGGGCACATTCTGAGAAACTATCCTTCAATTTTCAAATTTTGAAAAAAACAAAAATCATGGAGATGGTCACTGATTGATTAATTTGTCTCAAACACTCCCTATCTTTTAAAATAAAATTAATAATAGCATATTACTATATTTTGTCATAATATATCTAATGATACTAGAAATTCTAACATTATTACTCATCCATTGCAAGGCCCATCAACTGCGCCTACGCACCGTCGTTTATGGTTCGTTGAAATGCGCTCAACTTCTTCCACAACCCTCCGAGACGTCCGCCCTCGTCCACTATTCTGCGCCAGTGCTCCCAGGGCGACTCACTCATCGGCTATCTCTGTCAATCAAGCCTTCGAGGCGTTCCTTATTTAAGCCGGCAGGGAGCACAGAATTGTCACCCTAAAACCCAGTACATTTCTTGGAAATCTTGACGACCATCTCCATCTTCCGGTGTCTGGGGAAGGTCTCGGATTCTCAAGACTTCCGAACTAGAAGAAACTGTAGGTGCAACGATGAATAATTTCTCGGGGAACCTTCGAGCTCGACGGCTTTACTCCGTTTCAGTGCATTGATGGCCAAGATAATTTCTCTTCTGTTTGGAGAGCCATTTCATCCACAAGAGGTAGAACTTCCACCTTATCATCTGCTCGTCATCGTGACGAAGTTGACCGTTAACGTTCCTCACAGAAATATCAAAAGAATTGCGCCCACATGCAAGTTCTCGCGATGCGATATACAGTACTGCAATTATTGCGATCTGCACACCTTCCGCTTTCCTGCCCAGCGCAATAACAAATCGTGTCGGTCAGTATAAATCCCACTGACCTTGGACTATGATCGGCGATGGAAGCTGCCAAAAACCTTCCACCAACACCGTATTTTCCCATGAAAGGTGTTGTCAATAACTGTGTGACACCGATTTTGCGTCTGCTACCACCTCAACGTGGTTGATGTTTCATTGACAGTAAAGTTTCGAAATTTGCAGGCTTTTAAGACAAACAAGCAAAATTTTTAATGCATTCTTGAGCTCCAACTCAAATGGTAACATGCCAAAGTGTGTCTGTTTTACATAAAGACTAAGACAGAAGGTCAGTATCGCATTAAACTGAATAGTCAAGTACATTCAATGCAGATACACGGCGAGATATGCACAAAAGGTACGTAGCATCGGGGCGGGAGTTCCCTCGGATTCACACAGTGTAGCCGAATAGTACGGTCTCCAAGGATTCGCCAGTGTACTCCAAGCGGAAGTGCTAGCGATGCTGGCAACTTTTGGATGGTTAGGGAATGATCCGAATCTAAGCATTTAAACTCAGCGGTCACATCCTCTAGTCTGGTGGGGCAGACAGACAGACCAAGCGCGGCTGTGATCTTGGCAATCCGGTAGACACAGTCTGTGTTCCGCTGGCGGCTGTCAGGAGGAGAATCTGAATCCAAATGATGAAGGCTCTCCATCCGTATCAAGTCAAGGAGTGTGGAGCCCGCATAAAACAAGACACGATTGCAAGAGCTCTTATACGAGACGTATGCAAATGCATACACGTTTACAGTTGTCCAGATAGGGCACTGGCCTATAGGGGGCCCTGCCCTCAGACACGGCTTATCCTGCAATTCGGATTGCCGAAGCTGCTGAAAGGAGAGAGAAATCCTCAGGCACTTCCTTTGCGACTGACCAACTCTACCTGGAGCCAGGCTACAGACATGGAGTAAACCATTTTTTGAGGACCTCAGGAAGATCTCTAGTTGCAGAGTGGTAGAGCTGCTATCTTTCGTTAATGTAACGGGTTGGCCCTGAACGTCTGAGCTGGCTGTACTCTGCCGTTTGCTCTTACCACAGCAATAATGGTGTTAGTAGTGTGGCACCAAAACGACACATTACAGGGCTGATTGAGCTCCTCGGAGCGACCACTGATACCTACCAACCTACCGCAACCACTCATCCAGCTTACTAATAACAGCTAAACAGTTCACTATTATAGCAACCATTATTTTTTCTGCTAGGGAAAAAACAATGCGTCCGATTTCGTGGAGAGCTGTCCTTGTAGGAGAACCTCGTACATTGGGCAAACCGCCATCAAATTTCTTTCAATTTGGGTGTACCTTTGGCTATCGCCTGGTGGTCGACTTTAGAGCACTTCTTCCTTATGTCCCAAGGCACGTTCTTTATTAGCGAAGCGCTCAAGAAAATCAGAGCCAGATT
The DNA here is from genome assembly GCF_905115235.1 of Hermetia illucens. Classification (NCBI taxonomy): domain Eukaryota; kingdom Metazoa; phylum Arthropoda; class Insecta; order Diptera; family Stratiomyidae; genus Hermetia; species Hermetia illucens. The sequence goes on along the minus strand of NC_051852.1, from coordinate 85,718,813 downwards.
TGAGCCGTTCTGGTAGATATTGACTTTACTTTTGTGGGCCAGAATAATGACCAAGTGTGCTTAGCTTAAATTAAAACACGTCCTCTTGAATCGCGCCACCGATAATCGCAATCATCTTCTTACGTCGGAGAACAAATTATTACCATGTCCTGAAACTCTCTCAATCGAAAACTGCAACGAGTGTGGCGGCTAGCCGCATATACGCGGCATCATTCATTCCCGCTCGGGTAAGCCAATAGCTAGCAGTCTCATACTATTTCGTTCGACCGAGTCATACCCCTACAGCTGCTTCATCATTGTTGCTGGGTTCTTTTTCGTTTATTTTCACCACCAATTGTTAAATGTTTTTCCTAAGTAACTAGCAATTGTTTAGATTGTCGTCTATTTAATTTTTTTTGTTTTTATCCTCCCAATCGTAAGGTCAATTCAAAGTGTACAATTGAAAATGCAAAAAATGCACTGGAACTTTACTTTATTTGTCATTATAGTCTATATACCTGTATTTATTCTCGAGCTTATGAATATACTTTACAATAAATAATAATTATAATAATCGTTGGCGCAACTTCATTCAAGACCGAAACGGTACACTACAGTATACTGTAGGAGGCAATATGGTCGGCATTGCGCTCGCCCGAGATTATTACCCTGATTTGACTCAGGTACTCAGTCACAGTTGAGTCCACTGGTATCCGACGTCAAATCACGGTACAATCCCACTGCCATTAGTGGGATTCGAAATTGGTAACTTTGACGTTTCTTAAAACAAAAAATTACATTCACTTGAGAGAGGTTAACACGTCCAGAAATTGAGAGTTAGTGAAGGCCCTTTTTTCACTATTTTTAAGGGTTTGTTTGCAAAACAAAACCTTATTAAAATCAGTTCAATGTCTATCTGTCTGGCACAAGCACTTTTCTCAGAAATGGCTATACCAATTGGCACGAAATTTGGTGAGAAGATGAGAACTGTAGACCCCCAGACATGCAGTGAGTGAAATCCTTCTACATTGAGATTTAGGGAAGGTCCCCATACATGTAAAAGGAGGGTGTAAAATTTTTGTTCACCGAATATAGTCATGTGGGGTATCAAATGAAAGGTCTCGATTAGTACTTCTTAGTTTTGAGATTTGTTAGAAAGGCAGGAGTGGGAGGGGTGGAAAGTAACGATTTCTTTAACGTACCCATTTTCAGAAACTACCCAACCAAAAAATCTGAAAAAATTCACGAAGCTGCCTCCATATGGTACCCAGGCCTCAAAATACTCTTCATATCGATATCTGCTCAAACTAAGTTAATAATAGTATATTATCATATTTTTGGGGAAATTGAGTAAAACTCCCCTTAAGTTTATCCCAGAGTTATAAAAGTTGGTAATAGTATAAAATATAATATAAGGCATATTATCTCCAAGTTTGATCAAAATCATAATATTAGTAACAAAGTTGCAGTAGCTCAAAGTTGACTTTACCGTGTAAATTTACTGCATTGAATATCATTATCACACTAATCTGGGTACTCGGATATGCTAAATGCATATACATAACGGGCTACGTACAAATGGGATAGTTCTACACTCAAATATACTTACAGAAGAAGCAAACAAAACCTTTCATACCTGAAGCGCCCAGCTTCCGGTTTCCCGACTTGTTAGAATTCTGTTTGGAAGAACTCAAGCAAGATACTCAGCCAGATATCCAAAAAGGTGTTTTTCTGGTGCCACGCTAGAGGGCGTCTTTTCAGATTTTTAAGTTAGGCAGTTCCCGAAAGTGAGTCCTCTTTCACTTTAACTGTGCACAGTTTGACTCTTTACTCGCACAATTTACGATTCACGTCAACTCTGATATCAGTTTCGGAAAGTGCTAACCGAGACCTTAGATTTGATACCGCACGTGACTATATTCGGTGAAAAAATCTACATCGGATTAAAGGGCGGTGTTTGACATAGATGTTCCCGGATATTTAACGAGTCTAATGGAAAACAACCTCTCAGAGAGGACTACTACAGGACGGATGAGGACCGCAAAGAGTACGGCGGGGGTACCATAGGCTTCAGTACTGGGGTGTTTATTTTTCCCGTATCAGAAGAGGCTATGATTATCGACTTCGCAGATGACCTAGCTATGGTTGTTATAGCAAAGCACATATAGGATATGGAAATCTGCGCCAGAGCAACAGTGGGATCGATAAAGTCGTGGCTAGAAAGAGCAGGACTAGAGAAAACGGAAGCGGTTTTAATAGCGAACCATAGAGAGAAAAACATTGTGAAATTGGATGTCAGAGGATATACGGTCGCCTCAAAGCCGACTATCAAATATCTCGGGGTTATGTTTGATGCTAGATTAAAGTTTACGGAACACTTCGAATATGCATCTCAAAAGGCAGCCAATGCCACCGCATCAGTTGCAAAAATGTTGTCGAATATTTCCGCATCAAAGCAGTGTTGGAAATCGCTTCAAGCCAGACTGTTGTCATAAATTCTGCTTTATGCAACTCCTAAGTAGACGGAATCGTTTGAAAAATGTAAGAGAAGGAAGCAGCTGAATTCGATTTACCGGATTGCAGCGCTTTTACAATCACAACAGGTGGGGCCGTACTGGTAGTGGCGGGCATGATTCCGGTCGACATCCTAGCGAAGCAAATGGAAGAAGCACACGCATACATCTCTAGCATCATCAATGGGATGAGTCTGCGAAGAGTCTCAGCATTAGAGTGTGGCTTGAGCGGAACCACGCGGATACGAACTGCAACATTAACCAGTTCGGCACGGGACACAGTGGTTGCTAGGGGCAATATCTCTATCGTTCTCCCACTAGGTAGCATAATATCATATCACTTTAGAAAACTGATATTACAAAGTATCATAAATTACAAAGTAATATCACAAACATTACTTTTCATTACCCTCACCTCACATATGATGTTATATTATCAAGGTTAAATATTAACACTCAATAGCCGAGATCACCAATTCACTAAAAAATGTTTGGTAATATTTGAATCGCGCTCGATGATGGCAATGCGACACACATTACACTTTAACGTGATATCAGTTTTGTGGTATTACATGCATCACCTATCTATCTCTAGTTTTTATTTTTAGTGTTTACAAATCTCACACGCACTCGCTGTAACTCCGACGTTCGTTCGGCTAAGCTGGAGCGGACGTGCCTTTCTCAGATTCTTACACTTCCGTGTATGAACAAAACAAAAACAAGTTGGAATATCGGGAGCTCGGGCTTCCGATATAAAGGTTTTGTGTTTATCTTATGCGGGAAACCTCTATTTATATGTAGCTACAAATCCAACATTCCTTCATATTTTCCAAAACTACGAAATATATCCTCACATTAAAAAAACTGCTAATTGGTTTAGCCGTTTTCGAGTACATCGGGTGTGACAGACAGACATACATTGAATAGATTTTAATAAGGTTTTGTTTTACACAAAACCTTAAACAGAGACAGGCAGACATTGAAGAAGGCTAAATGATGCTGCAAAAACTATGAAGGATTTATAGTCTATATATTTGATCATCTTCCAGTAAGTGAGACTGAGATGCGGGTATTGTCCACTGCTTTCCAAAAAGTACAACCGTCTTTCGAATCCTATCCATAACCTATTGGGCACTCGTCGTTGATGGTATTGAGTATTTACTCTCCGGTGATGTTTACTGGCCATTTCTTACTACCAGAACGTATGTCAAGATTTGCTTACCTCCATAAGCTGCAAGCTTTATCAAGATGTGCCTTTGGGGTATCCTGGTCTCATATAATATTAAATAGTAAACTATGTCTGTATTCGAGCCAGAGGGAATGTTATGCAATGGAATCAATTATCTGACGATGGGCGACGAACCTATCATACTAGAACTATGCACTATAGTTCCAGAGGTATCCTACCTACCACCGGTAACTTACGAATTTTTCACCATATATTTATTGTTATTTTCAAACCGAACTCATTGCTCATTATTGAAGTAAGCAGCAACTTATCCACCCATTTCCAAACTGCCACACTAAAGGGCGCCCTGCTCAACTTACAGAAAAAAATAAAAGCCATTTTAACATGTAGAGTTACAACGGTTCGCAAACTACGATTAATAAAAATTAAAAATATTGAAAGCTAAGAAACGGTCCGATGAATCGCAATTATCCTAGTTAACAAACCGTAGAAATATGTTCTGAATAAGTCGTGAAAATTCAAAGAATTTTGTTGAATAGATTTTGGGCTATTGTGGCACCCAATTTTCAACCTCCAGTTCGAAAAGAAACGAATTTAAAAATTAGAATGTGCTTATTAATCATAGAATCTGAACTGACCATTAACCTAGTCCATAAACCTTCAGTTTCCCTAAAAAAAGACATGTCAAACTCGAACGTCGGTCGGACCGGTAAATTCGCGCTTTATTACGGCGACATAAAACTGAAATAAACACTTTACCTTTTTGCCATAACACTGTAATTTTCGAACGACCCGGAGTATCGTTTCTTCTATACAATATCTAGATACAATTGATATCCAAAAAAAATCGATTCCACGGATCCCATATACGGGATGGCCAC